>NW_009711527.1:24176-24414 GCF_000703405.1 Apaloderma vittatum
TACCCCCTTAAACCGCGGTTAGGAGGGTGTTGGCCACGCCTGCCAGCGCTAAGCCACGCCCACGGGGGGTTAGTCACGCCTCCTGGATAGGCTACTCCCCCTGTTGGCCACGCCCCCTTAAAAACAGACTGAAGGTAGGGTTTAAGGGGGGCTCCGCCCCTAAGCGCTAAGCCCCGCCCCTAGCACCATGACCACGCCCCCGAGACTGGTCACGCCCACTAGGTTAGGCCACGCCCAC
>NW_009711528.1:0-4214 GCF_000703405.1 Apaloderma vittatum
TGGCCTGGGCCCATCGATCCAGTCTGTCCAGTCATGCATGTTCAAGAAGCAAAGGCAAAGTACACAAAAGTACATGCAATTAAGCATGACTGAAATCAAGCATGATTTGTACATGATCTGACCCTAGTAGGAGCTGTGCATTTAGCGAGAAAGTGATTTTGCGTTCTGCAACTCGTATGGGCCTGTTAGAGCATACAGAAACTTCTCAGTGAGGAACAGGATGCATGTGGAAAACTGACCACAGAGACTAGGCATACAGAGCCCCAGGAGGAGTGGTGACAATTGCATTCATCAGCCTTGTTCACACTTCTCTTTTGTCAAGATTAGGAGGATGCTACCATGCTAGTCCAAGCTGAAGTTCAATGTTGTACACCCTGATCCAGGAGATGAGATTCAACAAGTGACTTCTTCTGTGTGATGTGGTGTCACTCAATAAGATCAGAAGAAACGAGACTAAGCCAGGGAAGCATAGCTCTGTTCACTGCTCTAGTCAGGTACAATGTACTCAAATGCTTTTGTAGCTCAGAGGCACAGGAGAGGTCATGTCTATGTAACTATCTTTTCCTTTGTCAAACGACTGAAGACCTGGTGGTTTTGTTCAGAGGGCACAGTCCAAGAACTAAAACAGAACAGAGAGGGGCCCAGACGATGCTTCCTTACCTGCAGTGATGGAAATCACTTTCCAGATCTAATCATCTCCAAGTGCCTGTATATCAGAGAGGTCATGGTAACTCGGAGATTTTCTTTGCCTGGTAGTTTTCACTCCCACAGCTTTCAAGTAAAGGCTTGATGTACCACAGATGATTCCTGTTCACTCAGGAATTATGTCCACTTTCCAATTTAGAAGCTGAAGTAGTGCAAGATATCTTCATGGCCCTGGAGCATTTATTGTCTGACTTTGCTGAAATCCTCCTTCAGCAACCAAGGCCTCTCTTCCAGTTCTCCAGCATGGAGAGGGCATAGCAGAAAACATCTTTCAGGTTTGCAAAATATTTCCCTGGCGTGGATATTTACTTCAGAATCTGAGGAGATTCATTACTTCTGCTGAAGTACCCTTAGAACTGCACCACATCATGTCTGGAGAACAGTCACCAAGCACAGGGATTCCAGTGTTGCTGTTGTTGGAATCTGGCTCCAAGGTGAAGTGAAGCTCATGGTAGCAGACGGCTGTTCACCAAGGGCCCAAGGTGGAGCACAAGTCTAAATTGTAACTGGTCAGTGTAAAAAGTAAAATAGTCCAGTAAAAGCATCCTCCACGTAACTTTCAGCTGTAGCTCCACAGAGTGCACAGGAGGCGTAACACAGACATCAGTGATAGATAAACTTCTAAATAGCCATGAAAAAGCACTAGTATAAATATGGGGGGATTAAGTATTTTGGCTATTGATTCTGAGAATCGGATGTGAATAAAGTTTTTTTGATTCAGGGAATTAATACAGACTTAAGCAGAAAACCTAAAGTTGCACAAACAAAGCTTTTTGTTTCCTTTGCCTTTTTTTTTTCCTTAAAACAGATTAAGCTGAACTCATCAACTTGCAGAGGACTCTCTTGAAGTTAATTTTGTTTACTTACTCAGTGAAGAAACTGAAGTAACAGACCAGATTTAACTAACCCAAACTCCGTATTTGGAGTTTAAATATGATTTTAATATGTTTTAAGTAAAGCAGAAGATTTTAATATGATTTTAAACAAAGCAGAAGATTTTAATATGATTTTAAGTAGAAGAAACTTTCATTATCTCACAAAATATATAAACAACAGAAAATTATTAACAATGAAATTATAGCAAAAATGGCTACTTTATTATCTAAACTACAAGATTTCTAAAGCAACTGCAGGCAGTATGAATATCAGATGTGATATTCAATAGATCTTCAAAATGCCATTTGAAATGTTCAGGATCAGATTAATTCCTTGGCTAATCTTATGGAATACATAGATTTACAAAAGGATTGGCTTCAGCAGTGTGAGTACCACTTCACAGAACTTCTACAAACAAATAGCCCAATGCAAGCCAGAATTTGTATTCTTTTCACTTTAACAGACTGTTCTTTTCCCTTGTGTCATGCTTACTTTTGCATGCATTTCACATTGGAAATTTGGATGTGAAGCTCGTTTTTTTCCATGAACTATGAACAACCTTCTTTTTTTGGCAGCTCTCCTTTAAAAAGAAAAGGTTGTCAGATATGGCCTCTTCTCCTCCATCTGTGAAGCAACTATGACCTCTTGTGGTTATCTGAACTAATCTTTTCCTAAATCCTACATAATGAGATTTACTGCTCTGGTGAGCACTTAAGTAATTTCTAAAGGATTCAAGTCTGTATTTGAGAGCTTTGTTAAACCAGGGCAAAGAAGACAATTTCTTCCATGAAGACAGACCTGTGTTCTCTTTTCTTAATAAATATTTGAAGACATTTACAACTGCAAAAATGAGGCAGTAACAGGATTTAATCATCTTACTTCAGTCTCTGTGCAATGAATGAGGATGTCTGACCCTTCATTTTTCACCCAAATTTAATACTGGCAATTTCTTACATAGTTTTTTTAAGCCCTCCTAAAATTACTTCATTGAGAAGACAGAAAAAGAGCACACCCATACCACTGCTTTCTTGCTTTGTATGGGCTTGTTCTCCTCCATAGTGCAGGAAGGCAAGTTCCTTACCCAAAAATGTAATTCCTCTAGAGTTTATCCATCCTTAGATCAAATCACTAACCAGAGAAACAAGGAAAGGCAAACCTACCTTTGTGCTCTCAAGGTGATCTCCAGACCCAGTCTGGTAAGTATTTAAATAATCATGTACAACGGCTGTTAGGTCAGACATCAAGTTATCCATTAGAGAGGAGTGGAGCAGCAGAAGGTTCATCGCCTTCAGAGCAAGTGGTTTAAGCAGACAAGCTGGAAAGGGCCTCAAGAGCCATATGTCAGGATTCTCCTGTGTATCCCAATGCAAATGAAAGCAGTTATTTAAGCAGCAAAAATTATAACAAAGCTTTTCATCACATTCTTCTGCAGTTCACAACATAGCTCCCGATGCTGATTTTCAGTGCTACTGAATGCTTATCTAAGGCTGTCTGCAGACAAGCTTGTGGATGTTACAGAAGAGGGAATCTTTTAAAAAACAATTTTTAAAAAAAGTCAAAAACTAACATACACCTATTCCAGCATTTAATGCTAGATTTTCTCTCACCCATCTCTGAAACTAGGTTGGATTCCTAAGAGCCGGGCTGAAAGATCTAAAGGGTAAAAACACCTCCATCAAGGGAGGTGGGCAAGCAGCTGGGGACAGAAACATCCATCACGATGGGAACCAGAAGAACATGAAAATAAGGCCCAGCTAAGTATCATGACCATGACACCCTGAGCAAAACTGTCCCTACAGAGTGGCTTACACTGGTATACTTACTATATATATATTACACATATTACACAGTCATTTCTCTCTTCTGGTTCTTCAGACCAGTAGGAGGATTTGGTCTGGTTAACTAAGGCAGGCATGTTGTCATTTAGCTTCGATTTGCCACCTTCTCTAAACTGAAAATTTGAGAGATACTATTAGAATTCCAAAACTTATATAAAAAGAAAGCTGTGTTCACTGAGTAGCTCCTCTGAGGAGCAGCTGACTTTGGGCTTGTTGAGTTTGGAGGAAAGGAGGCTGAGGACTGACTTCATCGCTCTCTGCAGCTTCCTGAGTAAGGGAAGTGGAGAGAGAGGTGCTGAGACCTTCTCCCTGGTACCCAGTGACAGGAAGTGATTCAAAGCTGCATCAGGGGAGATTTAGACTGGACCTTAGGAATCATTTCTTTACTGAGAGAGTGGTTAGACACTGGAACACAGTCCGTAGAGAAGGGGTCGATGGCCCAAGCCCATCAGTGTTTAAGAGGCACTTGGACAATGCCCTGAACAACATGCTTTAACTGGTTCAGCCCTGAATTGGTCAGGCAGTTGGACTAGATGATCGTTGTTGGTGCCTTCCAACGAAAATAGTCTATTCCTATTCCTTTCCATTCCATTCATCAAGCTTATGCCCCTCAGAAAGAGCTCCTGCTCCATTAAATTTTCCCTTGCTTGTCACCATCTGAAAGATTACAAAATCAAGTACAATAGAGAATAAAGATTTGGCAAATGCTGCTGAACTGTGCAAGCAAGAAAAAAGAAAAAATCACTGCTCTCATTTTTTCATTCTAATAGTGCTGCCAATAAAAGTTTTCTCTTT
>NW_009711528.1:4245-12846 GCF_000703405.1 Apaloderma vittatum
TCATGATTATTCTTAACCAACTTATTCTGGTGGAACTAGGTTTCAGAATTAGTCAAGTATATTAAGATGTCCTGAACATTTTTCACCCGAGTTACACATATCCTCTATTGTACAAGTTTTGCTGTTCTTCAAAACCTCAATTTCAAATGAGCTATTAGGAAATACCAGCATAAGCACCAATTCCAGATGAAGCTTGGATCTCGCTCCCAAGGCAGTGTTACAGAATGTCCTCAGCTACAGCAATTTGACCACTGCATAGTGCCATGCTCTTAAAAATGTCGACAGAAACGTTTCAAGATGAGCAAAGTGCAGCTTACAATTGAGTCTTCAGAAGGTGTCTCCCCTAAGTCACTCACCAAAGCCAGCTGCTGCCTGCACTTCATGATGGCATCCCGTTTGGAAGGTATCTTCAAGTGCTGTATCAAACACTCGTCTAACGTGCAGACACGGTGTGGGAAGAAGCCACCTGTTGCCACTGAGAAGTGCAAAGCATCGGCAACCTGTGACAGAAGGGATCAGTATGATGTGACCAGTGTTTGTTAATCCAAGGCAAGGAACGCAGAGGTTTGGCAATAAGGATGCATATTAGAAGCAAAGTATACTGCAAACAAATTAATCTTCATTTTGACTGCACACAGTTGTAGATCTAGTAATTTGACTCCTTAAAACTGTTAAGTTACATAAAAGGGTAAACTGAGTTTTAAGAATTACTTATGTAAGTCATATTAGACTAAGGCTTCAGCCCAGTACTCCTGTCTCCAGACGGCAGGTGGTCAGGAGCAGTGTCAGAAGACAGCTAATGTCCCCAGGAAACTAACGGTTTTACCTTTTATCTAAAACCTGAAATAGTGATGCAATGGAGGGAAAACATAATGAAAAAACGTGTAAGTTGTCATAGAACCATACAATCATTAAGGTTGGAAAAGCCGTCTAAGATCATCAAGTCCAACCATCAACTCAACACGATCATAACCTGAAGTGCCACGTCTACATGTTTTTTGAACACTTCCAGGGATGGTAGCTCCACCACTGCCCTTGGCAGCCTGTTCCAATGCTTCGCCACTCTTTCAGTAAAGAAATTTTTCCTAATATCCAATCTCCCCTGCTGCAACTTGAGTCCATTTCCTCTCCTCCTATCACTTGTTACTTCGGAGAAGAGACCAACTCCTGCCTCACTACAACCTCCTTTCAGATACTTGTAGAGAGCAATGAGGTCTCCCCTCAGCCTCCTCTTCTCCAGGCTGAACAACCCCAGTGCCCTCAGCCATTCCTCATAAAACTTGTTCTCCAGACCCTTCATGAGCTTCGTTGCCCTTCTCTGGACCCTAAAACCCAATTTTGCCCGTAAGATCTGTCTTTGACAGCACACAGAGCGAGAAGGAAAACAGACAGCAGCAGTGACTGCACGGCATGGTGTTTGATTGTTTCTCATCCTGGTTTCACCTCTTTTACATTTTTCCTGTAAGAGCAGGAACAGCCCTGACTCTTGTCCCTAACCAGAGAACACAAAGGTAAATGGGACTATTTCAACAGGTGCAGAGAGAAGACAATGGGAAAAAGGAAGCCTGGAAGACAGTCCACTCACTGCGGGAATGGAGAGGGAAGAATAATAAGCGTGCATCCACACTCAAAATCTGAGACTGAGCTATCTGTCAGGAGAACAACCTACCCTTCAGAGTTCCTTTGCTACTCAAAAGCCCAAATTCCCACTCCAGTCCCCTGATATCCCCCACTGACCTCTCAGAGCCCTTTTCTCCTTCCTACTCTCTCCCAAGAAATCTTGAGCCAACACTCAACACAAGCATCTACAATCCCACAAACAAACCCATAAACTTACAGCCCAGCAATGTTTTATTACAAGGGTTACAGCTGAAGCCACTGTTGGAGCTGTTCTACCAAGCACTGCCCAGGTGCTACCTAGACCAGACAATATAACGCTTGGCAGCACCAGCTCAGCCCCTGCAATAGTCACCACCAAGTTGTAACCAACCTCCTCCGGCCTCTTACAATGAGGGTAAATTCCAAGACCAAACCCTCGTTTCTAACTTATCTATAAAGTTTTTGAAAAAAAACCCCTCTCCCTGTCCAATAGCAAAGGCAAACAAGCTGATATGATTTATTAATGACTAAAGCTGCCCCTAAGACATCAACTAAGTAGATAACAGCTGCCTTCCGTGGGAGAAAAGCCGTATTTACTAACCTTACTGGAAGGAAGTGCTAAGCCAATCCTTTTACTGAACTTCCAAGGAATAAAAGACTATATGAAGGTTATTACAAAGAAAATGCAAAACATCAGAGCACCACAAGAATAACAAACTATTCTGGACTAAGGAGAGACATGTCAGATCTCCAGTGGTCTGTGGTAGGGCAGAGAATCTAGGACTGCCTATATTTCTGCTAGGCTAACTACGTTGCTGCAGTCCAAAGACAGGACGTCTACAACTACCAGCTGAAAAGTGACAGAAAACATGCCTGGGGAAAGGAACTGCAACAATTCTAACTGATGAGTTCACACAAGAGAAGGAAATGAAGAATATTGAGGTAAAGCTAATCTTCACTGGATTATAAGCACAAATCTCCTGCTAAAGAGGAAGTTTCCATCACTAATTACTGAACAGTCCCTTGTATTGTACTTCTGACCACTAAAACCTTCTCTTGCTTTTCACTCTCAGTGGCCAAATGCAGATGAAGATGAACCTCTGTGAAGACTTTCTCAAGCAATCAGTTACTTTTACTCAGTCTAAACAAAGATGATGTTTAAATTAATGGAAATGTATTTCATTCTTCTAGATGGTTAGAGTGAATTTCTAGTAAGTGCTTCACAAAAAGCATCTATGAAAATTTGCTCAGAGGTATCTGCCAGTTATTTGCTCCAGCAATATAGAATAGAAGGCAAAACAGCTCAATTCCATAGTATCAGGCCTGCTGCAGGGTACCCAAAACCAGACTACTTCACTAACTTACTTATATTACAAGTAGGCCAACAAATCAGAGTACTTGAATCTAAGCCTAGAGATAAGATAAGCATGCATGGCAGCTCACACCAAGATAACAGAACAATGAGTGCAATTCTGTGTGCCTCAGACCCTAGGGTGGGTAGTTCTGGTTAGGTATTTCCACTGTATCAGTTAGTGTTCCAGCCAGTACCACTGGGAATTTTCACCCCTACCTTCTTCATTCCGTCAAGACTTAACACTGACACTGACTGATACTTGATCTGTAATGGAATAACATAATTTTGAGGGGCAAAAGGGCAAACTAAGATTAGAAAGGTACTGAAAGAAACTTCTGTTGTATAAAGCTTACTACATGGCCCAGATTAGGGCTGTGAAGAGTTACTACAGGCAGTCATATCTGTGACATGAAAAGTCACTATATAGGCAAGGACAAGTCATACATAACTATGCGTAACATATCCACGCTCATTTTGGAAGATCACAGCCATTACGTTATTTTCTTCTCTCTCTAAAGACTCTCTCCTATTAGTCACAAAGCATTAACTACCACACATACTAGGGCCAGCATCAGTAAAAAGAGATTTTTATGGTAACCTGGCCTGTTCTCTCGCTTCCACCACTACTTTTATTAGCAGGTGCTTCCCAGTGCAAGACACCTGTAGTATGAATCTGTTTCTGCACTTGTGAAAGGGGCAGAAAGAATAACAAAGAATATAAAGCACAAGCTGACCCGGCTCCTGTTTAAGCCACAGTAGCCTCAGAGTGTGCCAATTTTGATCAAGATCAGTTTACACATCTTAAAAAAATCCCCAACGTTTAACCTGCTGTTAATATTAGACTCTAGGTAACACTATCAGCCTTGCCTGCTGGTTCTTCTTAGCTAGAACAAACCCACTATATTTACATAGTTCAACAACTATCACATTATAGTAATGTTAAACCTTTTCCAAAAGAATGCCCTGACCAAGCCTGAAGTTTCTCTTGTTGCAACTTTTGTTCCCAACGAGAATATCTGAAGGATACCTGCGTATCAAAGACATTGAAGAGACGGACACCGTATTGGTGAAAGAGGCAGTCTGAGATCCAGCGGCAGTCATGCATGACCTGAAGCAAGAAGGAGCTATCAGTCAAACTTGTTTCCAACTGCAACTTTTTTTGGTGCAGACAGATCTTTATATATGTGCATGGCCTCTGATACCATAAATGTTATCACACACCCTGTACCCTTACCTTCAAGATGTTTTTATCTTCCAGCACCATTTGTAATCCATTTTTGAAAGCCTGAGGTCCCAGAAGGAAGATATCAAATAGAAAAATACGGCTCTTTGTTGCTATCTACGACAAATTCAGTTGCAGAGAAAATGAATGAGGGACAGAAGAACAAAGAATTCGAAAGCAAGAGACTGCACTGCTGCCCATGAGCCACAAACTCCTGTGTACAGGCTTATATTGGGGAGAGCAGGTTTAGTATCCTTAATGCTAATTCATAAACAAGTCTGGTTTCTTCCAGAGGTGCTCAGAGGCTCTTACAGTAATTAGACAGAATGATCCGATAGTCCACTATACACAGGTAAATACAGCATTTTGAGACATATCAAGAGCAAAACATACGCACAGTACTTAAAATAAATTTCTGCACTTATTGTGGTGACATTTTTAAAGAACTAACAAAACTCCTGTGCCCATAACATTCCTATCATTGTCACAGACCACTACCGAAGAAATAAAGGACATCATTTTCCGTCCTAGCATTTCAACCAGGATATAAAATTTAGGTTTTGCCTACGTTAAAATTCATAATGGTTTAACAAAAGCTGTTCTTTGAAAGCAGTTTAGTCATATCAAAGCAAACATTTTGTGCATGCTTACTTTTGCAAAAAGGAGTTAAGTTTGAAGCATGAACTCTCACACAAGTTTTTGCTTTGAATAAAAACACTCACTTTTAAATCTATTTTTAAATAAACTAATTATTTTGAGCTGACCTATTAAGCTCTTCTCCTTTCTGTCTCTTTGTTTTGAAATGTTGATAATATCACAACTAATTAAGATACTGTATCATCTTTAGATGGACTGAAGAACATCGTACCCCTTACCAAATCAGCTATGTAAGTCTTAAACACAGGCTAATCCCCAAAAATTTCTCCATTACGTCTCTGTCTAGTGGCACATTTTGGGATATAGCTGTGTCTTACCTCAAGCCATGCGAGTTTTCCATGACGACACAAATTAACTCCTTCTCCTGCTATACTGATGACACACTGCTGTTTTAGGTGCAGCACCTAACCAAAAAAATCACAGATAAAATAAATAGTGCCAGAGAATGACAAGCAGAAGGACAAAGAATAAACTGTATTTTTTCTGGTCATGATCCACTTTTAAAAAGGTAAACACAGATCAAAACCACAATAAGTCTCGGATATATAGTGATCCAAGAGAAACAGGTACAGTATCAGTCCACTTACAGATCGACAGCTGGAAATTCCACAACTAGAAACATCAATAAAAGGTTTAGCAGACATTATGGGTAACTACAGAATACAGACTCCTCTGATCTCCTCCAAGAAATTCTCCTAAGGAGGCTTTAGGAACTTCCTTCAGACCACATAAAGAAGGTGTTCCTTTCAGGTTAAAAAGGAGAAGTCATTTTCTAAGGTATAAACGAAAGACCTGATAATCTTACAGACACAAAAAAGTTTTCAGTTAAGATAAAGCAACCTGTCATGCACATGTAAGACAATAAGGTATAAACAGAAATAAAAGAAGCCAGTTTCTCTCTCAAGCTACAGTTAGATTCCTCTGTAAGCAGGGAAATTGCCTCCTGTGGAGAAGAGCGGGGAAGAGCTTCTTCCTCTGTATATGCACTAGATTCACCATAATAAGAGCCCACATCCCACCTGAAGGTACTGCAAGACAAAACGGCATGGAGAATCTACAGTATTGCTGGTCTGATTCAAGATTTAAAAAATACTATTAAAGTCAATAATAAATGTATCGTTAGCTCCAAGTTCTGAAAGAAGGCCTTTTACCAAGTGCGTTTATGTTACTATACATGATTTAAGAGAAAAAGGTCCAGGCATGTCTGCAGTTCCAAACACCTACAAAACCAACACAATCAATTCCCTCTCCAAATGCCCAAAATCCTCATGTTGTTCCCTTCCTAAATAAAATGATTATTTGCTAAATAGTAACATTGACCCTTCACCTCAGTTACTGGTGACAGTCTGAAAACAGCAATCAACACACACTGATGCAGTCACATCCACCCACTGCAAACTCATGTGCACTGCACTTTCCCTGCACATACACACACTTTAAATATACTTTGATGTCACTGGAGACACCATTTCTACTTGACTTAAAGAAGCTAGTTACCACCTATTACTCAAATTTCACTACAGTCTGCAAAAGTGTTTTCCAGTGTAAGATGTCATCAGGTAGTGCTCACAGTCCTACCACCTGATGGATCGACCAACAATTAGAATGAAACGAGATTAGAAGTCATAAGAGCTTTCATTAGTACTTACTGCTGGGCCAAATTTATCCTGGAGACAATCAACAACTGTGTACTTCACATCCTCTTCTTCCTTCTTGTCTAAAAGTAAGAAAAAAAGGAATCACTTGAATGAACTTTGCACAAGGTATGTATTTTAGTTGTATAATCACTCTACTTTTCTGGGTTAGCTGTTTCGTTCTACCCTTTCTGCTTGTTGAACACACTCCAACAGATCACTGAACTCTGACCCAGATCTGTAGAGTCTAGGGTATGACTCAAAGTTCTGGTTTTTTGATAGAAAAATTGGCTGTTTAAAAGTGAGCTGCAGCATTACTTTTTGTTGTTATGATGCATAAAGGAAACAAAAGGTTTAAGTTAAAAAATTACATCCATCTGAAAAAACAGAAGCACTGTGATTCCCAGGCTTGTCCAGGGAAGGAAGAAGATTGTAAAAAAGACAAAATAGGCAGCATTGTCACAAAACATAGACAGGTAAGTGATCAAGGAAGCAAAGAGAACTCAAGCTAGACAATACTATTTTTAATATCTGCTTAACAATGTCCAATGAACAGGTTAAAAAAGGGTTTTCTTAAAGATTCTCCCTTTTCTTTAGGTAAGATGTAAACCTTAATAATACGCATCCATGTTAACCTTAATAATATGCATCCATGTCAACACAAGGACAATCTTCTAAACTCTAAAACAGTAGTCAATTTAAAGGCCGTAAGAAGAAGTTTTAAATTTACTTTCCCAGATCACATCAACCCTTGCTCGTTTTCTCTCCCACTACCCAGGTAAAGGCAGCTTCCTTTAGCCCATACAGGTCTTGCACTCTTGTCACGTCTCTACAAGAACAGAATGAGCTGATCACATCTGGGCTTTGTACCTGTATGTATTAGCAGGAACCACACAACCAAATCAAGGGAAGCACGTGACAACCAGCACAGAACCAAAGAGTAACAGTCTTACAGAGCTTTGAGTTACCTATCACGTCACAGACATTTCAGGAACAAGTATAAGATTAAAACAATCACCAGAGAGGAATGCTCCCTGGCTGAAGCACTTTGATTTCTCCAAAAGCTACAGGATAAACATCCTGGGAAGCAGATGAGTTTCCTTCTGATGTTGTGAACATCTCTGCAGGCAAAGAGCATGTCTGCAGATCAGGAGTTCTGTACCTATCTTTTTGTGGCCATTGTTTTTTCAGAATATTTCCCATTCTGATACAGGCAAACAAAGAGATCACAGCCTCTGGGAAAAGAGGTCATCTGACAAATGACATCGCCTGATTAATATCAACATTACCTGAGGGGGAGTATTTTAAGCTATTTGAGGCTTTGAGCTGGCTCGCTAGGGAGACGTGAGGAGATCTCCGCGGGCCACAGTCTGCTGGTACCACGTCTGCTTGTTTGTTCCCTTCAACATGCAAAGTGCACCTGCATGAGCAAAGTGACCGGACATAGCACAGAGGTCAAAACACTACATGTTCCACCAGCATGCCCATTTTAGTAAAGAATATTATTTAATCCAATGCATTCTGTGCCCACACAATCAACTGCTGCATAAGATTATTTTGCACAAAAGAGCCTTTATTTCAGAAAAAAAAAATCACATTTACTCTGAAAGCAAAAGGTGAAAGTGAAACCTGAACAGATGTTTACTGTACAGGTCACCAAAGGTTTCAAGAGAAGAAAGAGTTAAAAGTACAAAGAATGAAGTACCTGACCTGAGCCCAAGAACTATGCAATTTAGATATCTAAAAGTCTTTACACCCAATCAATAATATTTGATTCATTACCTGGTTACTGTAATTCAAGGGTGATTTTACAAGTTCACCAATATATAAACCAGTTACATCCACTGTAACTTTACTGTAATCAAATGGAAGTTATTGAATCATATAAAATGGTATCATCTCAGGAACAAAACAAAAAAAGAGTTAGAAAACATTCACCTGACTGAAACATGTCACATAGAAGATAATTTCTATGACAGGACAGTCTGAGGTCAAGAAGACCTCACTGGGGAATACGACTTTATCCTGGGATAGCATTAATTTTCTTCCTAGTAGCTGGTGCACTGCTGTGTTTTAGAGTTGTTATGATAATGGTGATAACACACTGTGTCATGGGTTAGGGCTGGGCCGGCCTC
>NW_009711529.1:0-6835 GCF_000703405.1 Apaloderma vittatum
CAGTCCCTGACATTCTGTGATTCTGTGATTCAGAGTCAAGGAAAGGTAACAGTTCACACAGATTGTCTTCTGCTAATTCTTCTAATTTTAACTGTTGCTTCAATGTATTGTTTGGAAAAACATTCTTGTTCCTCTTCCAGTTTTTTTTTAGGAGCCTCGTGAGAGAAGTTTCTGGTCTTGTTTTCTGTTCTTAGGGCAAGACTTCAAAGCAGAAGCTGAGTTGCCTTCCCAGGGTAGGGAAGTCTGCAGATCTGCCTGCCTCTGCCTAGATTAAAATCGTGGTTATCTGTCATCAATCTCTTCATGCTTGAAAATTAGCTCATTGCTGTTGAGTGAGATGTTACTAGTTTAAATTTTTTTTTTTCCCCTTTATTGTTAGGGGCGTTGTTGACATTTTGTTTTGTTGCTCTGGCTTGCATCCTGGCCTTTCTTGGACTTGGCCCCTTTGTGGAGCCTCACACCCCCGCTGTGCCTTGCAGGCTCTTGCCGAGGTGGGGCTGCTTCGTGCAGTCGCATGGCCCAAGTTCTGCCCTTGTTACCAACGCTTCACTCCTGATGGGCTGTACCGACATGCAGTCAGATCTCAAGGCATAAATTAGTCTCCTGATATCATCAGGGGGATATCATTGTCGTAACTTCGTCTTGTTTGGCTCTCTCCACCGTGAGCTTGCTTTCGGAGCACACCTGCCCAATGGGCCCTGCCCAGCGAGGGGTCAGCAGGGGGATACCAGCCTTCACCACGTGCACCACATGGAGGTGGGAACAGCTGGGGTGTTTTGGTTTTAGGATGCTTGGTTTAGCCTGAGAAAAGGCTGAAGTCCTTATCTTGCTTCTAAGCCAGGAGTATTTCCACAGCAGCGTCGGGGCTTTGGGCTGTCCCTCCTTCCAGGAGTGCTCCTCTCCATCTCTTCCGTGATGGCAGGTGCTCTTCAAACGGGGTGCTGGGCTGAGGAAGGCAGCGCTGAGCACTAGAGGGTTTTGGGTTCCCTTTCTGAAAGCTTGCTGCCCACCTCTGGTGGAGTTCCTGCACCAGGGTGGTGAGAGGGAAGACAGGAATTTCTAGCTGGGACTGAAGAAAGATGGGGCTGCTGGCTCCGATGGAGATCAGCCTGAGGTGCTGAGGAGCTGTGCCCTTGGCTAATCCCAGCTGTGGGCAGGAACCAGCTGCAGGGAGCGTGATATAGTGCTGCTGCCGCTGGCCACTATTGTTCCCCACTGTCAGCTTCTGAGGTCTTTGGACTCTAAATTTACTCCCTGGAGGTGCGAAGGTTGGGTTTTTTAGTTTTGTTTTTCTCACGGGGTGAAACATTCTTCCACCTACCAATTAACAATTTCTGTTTAGAGTTGGTTTTGTTTGGTTTTGTTTTGTTTTCCTGTAATATGGAGCTCTTGCTGAAACTTCATTTGCAGAGGTGGATTCTGTATGTGATCTGTGTTGTGGGACAAGGCTGCAGAAATACTAGATATTCACCGGATAAGGGGCAAGATCATACCTCCTTAACATCCTACTGAGGTACAACACTGGCATTCTCCTTTGTAGTTACTGCTTTTCCCTTCCTCTCCTCCCCTTCCACGTTTTTGTATTACTACATTTTTGGGACATTTTTGGTTTTGTGTGCTGGCATATAGAAAGGGAGAGCGTTTCCAGCATCAATTACCAACTCAAAAGGATTTCAGTGCTTTCTATGCCTGTGAGTTACAGCGTGCTCGAACCATTGCTGTAGTGAAATGCTCCTAGAGCTCCTTGTGATTGCGTCTCTCCGGAGAACCCTTTAAATGGCTCAACAGAACAGCTTGAAGTAGCACCTCCATGTGGGGAAGTAAATTAATAGTGAGTTATCTTCTCCAGACAACTGTGGAATTTTTTTCATACCTTGAGTGCAAGACCTAAAAGAATCTGCCCAGCTAGTCAGGCTGCACATCCCAGAGTTTGCACAGCTAACTGTCGTCTCTGAAGGCCCCTGAGTACAGGTAATTCAGTACATGTTTTTCAGCAAGAAAATGTGGCCTTTTATGACCTCTTGCATCTGCATGGTGCAAAAAGTAAGTCCATGCAGAAACAAGTCTTGAAGACCAATTAAAAGCCTTTGATCTTGGAAAGTAAGTGTTCAGATTCTGTGATTGAGAAACTTGAACTTAATTGTGCTAGGCAGGCTTTTATTGACATGGAGTATCGTGTGAGGAAGTTTAATCCTACCCCTTCCAGTCGTTAGAAAAGCAAACAAAAAAAACCCTCAAAGTGCTCGTTGTTAAATGGAATTTCTTTTCATCGCTTCTGCTGTTGTAGGTTATTCCTTTAAATTTGATTCATCCTGGATGTTAAATTCACTTTGATCATAGAATTATCCTGGACCTGCAGCTTGCTGGGCAGTGGTCGGACAAACATTTCTTTATCGGTTCGTCTCAGACATGTGTGCCTCAACAGAACCGGTGGGATTTCTAACGTCTCTGCAGCCGCACCACAAAATCCCTGAGATAACTTGAGTTCAAGCTTTGTCATTCTTCATTCCCTTCCTTGCCCTTCCTGTCGTTTGATTGAACGATACATCCTTCTTTAATCTTGGCATCTGCTTTGCACAAGGTTTGCTGTCCTGTTCTGCCGTTTGTCCTTCCTGGTTTACACAAGTTTATGATGGATAGGGCGTGATGCCATCGGAAGTATCCTGTTGCCAAGGAAAACGTGAGACAAAGGGGGGCTGTGTTTGCTGTGAGAACAAGTAGCTAAAACCTGGGTGTAAGAGCGGAAAGGAACAGTATATGGGTCTGCGTGTAGCAGTTTTTCATCATGCGTGAGTATTTAAAGGCCAGATTTATGGGTGACTGATTAGGCCTCGCATTTCGAGAGCATTTTAAAATTTCATGTTCCGTTGTGTTTTGAAAACAGAATGTAATTGTCTCGGCAGCTGGTGAAATAAAGGCAAATTTGCATTGAGTCCCTAGGAAAGATCCTTGAGTAAACTGTGTAATGCCCCTCCTGCCTTCTAGGGGTTTATCTGTTGGTACGGGGCTGTATTTCTTTTCCTTCCTCCCTATCAATAGGCCACTCAAGATTAGTGCTCAGACTTCCTCCTGTTGAAGAAGGAATATAAGATCCAGCTTGGAAATCTTATCGCTAGGTGGATGTTGGCCATGAGCACATTTCTTTTTTGCCCTGTCATATCAGCAGAGTGAGCAGTGAGATGAGACTGGTGGAGGGAGAGTTCCAGCATTAACGGTTGTTGCGGAGAGAGGAATGGAAACACCTTCCTGGCTGGGACTGGTATTGTTTCGCTTTGAAGTTAGCTCCAGGAAAAGATGGTGTGGTTCCTGCGGCACCTCAGACCCGCAGCCAGAGCTGATCTTGCAACCTGCAACAGTCCTGCTTCTAAAGAAAGCATTTTTGGGTATCTCTGTTCTGCGCAAGCTGACGTTTAAAAGCTTAGAAAGTCAGGTGGGTTTTGTTTTTGGAGATGATGGTGAGTAGTAGTTTGAGCATGAGGTCTACAAATCCAAGGTTTTCTGCAGTCATACCTGGGGGAGAGTTGAATGTAAGGATTTGATACAGATAGTAGATTGGGATGTGAGGAACAAGGCTGAAATTACTTGTTCTCTATTTATTCTCTTTACGTCCATGTCCCGCTGAGAACAATTTAGGCTGGTGTTTTCAGGGTGACTAAGGTCGTAAGGGTGCTGCAGAGAAATCTTTCTTCAAAGATAGAGAGGCTGAACAAAACAAGATAAACCACTTTCTTCTGAGATGCTGAAAACAATTATCTTTTGTCCTCTGTAGGTGTCTGTAATGAGCTCTACGAGGTGACTTAGTACTGCTGCCCTCTGGTGCAGGGTAGCTGGGGCACAGTGAGGAGTGTGTTACATGGTTCATGGAGAAGTTGGGATTCTTTTCTGTATACACAGGTTCTGTCTTTTATTAAGAAGCATGTTGGAAGTTAATGAGTATGGAGGGTGCAAAATCAGTGGGATTCACTGTTTGGATATAGAAATTACACTTCTGGCTTTTGCTGCTTCCCCCATCAGGATGCTCAGTTGCATTTTTTTTTAGGTGTGTTTATAATGCTTATCTTTTTGCCGCCAGCACTCTCGTGTTCTGCCATCAAATTAAAGCTTGAAGTTCAATTCCAAGACTGGGCATTTCTAGCCGGAGAACAAGTGGCAGGGGATCAGGCACTAACCTGGTTGCCGCCAAAGTTTCCCGCAACAGCATCTCTAGGGAAGCAGCGCTGTCAGGCTCTCTGAGGGTCTGTGCCAGACCGTTGGCACGAGCTGGGACGTGAGGGCTGGAGCCGTTTCAGAAAAGGGCAGATGTGTCGCGCAGTCTGTAAAAATGACTGTTGCTTTCTGGTGCTGAAGGCAGGAGCGTGCCTTCGGAAGTCGCTCCTTCTCCGAAGAGCCCGGGAAGGCTGGCGGTGTTTGGAGGGGAGCTGAGAAATCGCCGGGAGGGATTTCCAGGGAGGAACACCACTGCCCCGTGACTCGAAGCCCTGGGTTAGTGAAACTGCCTTCTGAAGACTGAAAGCCACGAGCCAGTGGTCGTCCCTGACTGCTGTCTGAAGCCTGGATGGTCTATAAATAATTGTGCTGTGCTGAAATCTGAAATGTGAGCTTCTCTTGGGGCACCAAAAACTAAAAGAATCCCCCAAAGTCTGCTGGTCTTACCTTTCCACTTTTCTAACTGTGGACATTCCTTCAGTAAATTGAAGATCCTGTCGACTTGCCCAGCAACTGTGCGGCAACCCCTTCTGTTTCTCTCCTCACGTTGCTCACAAAGGTGTATATCTGGCTTTAAAGCTGCGGGGAGGTGAAGTGCTGCCAGCTGCTCCGCGGTTGCACTGGTGTGGAATATTTTTTTGTGACAGGGTGTCCTGCTCTTTTGGGAGATCAGGAAGATAGTAACAACCTGTGGGTAAGGTGAAATCGTTAGAAGAGAGTTCAATAACCTGAAGATGACAATTGCTGGAATATGTATTTCAGATTTTTAATCTGGACTCTGTTAACTTTCTGTTTAAGTGCCCAGAGATAATAGCTAAGCTCTAGGAACACGTAATTAGGGAAAAATGTTTCCATTCCAGAGGATGTTAATTATTAGAGGGTTCTGTGTAAGTGCATGCTCTAATTCATTGCACAGTAATGGTTTTTGTAGTTTGCTTAAAATTGCTGGCAGGGGGAGGAACTGGAAAGGAGCCTGGGACAAACAAAACAATCCTAAATTGGGAGTATTGATCTTGCCTTAAAGGTTGGGTGCATGAGTCAGTCTGAGCTGGTCTTCTTCTGTAAGTTATCTTGTGGGACTGAGGGCAAGAAGGACGGGGAAACGGTTCGGTTAAGATAACCATTTACTCATGTGGCCGTTGTAGTCAAGAGAAAGAAGTTTGGGGATCATATACTGACCCCTTTTGCCATGAGTCCAGGATTCTCCACTAACCCAAGTCAGGGAGAAAGGTAACTCCGTTGCTTTGCGAAGGATCGCAAACCAGGGGCTTGTTCACCAGGGGATGAAAAGGGCTCGACTCTGTAATTCCTTTGTTCTTATCTGGAGCTGTGGATGCACTTCTTGGAGTTAAATGCTTAAATTCATAAATGAGCGAAGCAGACTTGGATCTCGCTGCTGTCGCAGTTCAGGCATGATCTCTTTATTTTCTGGGCAGAATATCAGCTTGGCCCGGTCGTCAGGAGACCGGAGCAGTGTGATGGGACACACA
Organism: Apaloderma vittatum; assembly: GCF_000703405.1. Taxonomy (NCBI): domain Eukaryota; kingdom Metazoa; phylum Chordata; class Aves; order Trogoniformes; family Trogonidae; genus Apaloderma; species Apaloderma vittatum. The sequence continues at coordinate 5,697 of NW_009711529.1, forward strand.
AGGTTGTTCACCTTCTCCTTCACCCCTACACCCTATTTAATTTCTTTTAGGCCCAGCTCTTTGACACAAACACTCCCATTTGACTCCTGTTGGCAAGTAATCACAAGTATGTTGCTAAAGCAGAAACTGGGATAATGGAATCTAAATTCTGTCCCACGATCTGTTGTAGATCTTCTGTGCTATTATGCATAAATTCTTTAGTCTTTTTGTGAAGACAACAGTAATGTTGTCCTCAGGGTGGTATTACAGTAATAGATCCCTCAAAGGTATTAAGAATAATATATTTTTACCTCTGTAAGGAAGCGCTCTGGTTGGGTACGTGTAGGTTGGATGAGAACAGCATGTAATCTCCATTTGACTTTCTTGCTGAGGAATGCTGCTCTTTCGAGGTGCCCCCAGTTGGGCAATCTAAATATTTCTTCCTCCTTTTGTCCTCCTTCCCTCCTTTTGCTGTTTAAACTTCTCCTCGCTGGCAGCTGTGTTCACTCGGTGCTGTTAACAGCCCGTGCCCTGTTCTCTTCTACGCCGCCGAGAGCCCGCGGAGCGAGGGGATGGAGGTATTTTTGGTGTGCGCTCCAGCAGCTGCGCTGGAGACGAGCGAATGGGGGTGAAATGCCCATTCCCCCAGATATAGAATCCAGCCATGGCGGCTCAGGGATTAAAGTAAGCCTCTTCCCCTCGGCTTGCTTTTCCTGCCCGTGGTGTTGCAAGGGAAAAGCAAGGGGTTGTTTCAGTAGGGAACGATTTAGAAGGCTGTGTTTGAATTCGGGTGCTTGCAGCCACCTGCTCTAGGGAATGTGCCAATTGCTTAAAGCAACACTGTGGGATATTTTGAAAAATGTGTTCTATTCTGTGTATCTTGTATTTTTTCTGATGGAGATGATGTGTTAATTGTTCTCCCATTCCATAAAGGCAGCTTTTGCTCTGAGACGACGGATGGGCATCCGATAGTGGTCTGCGTTTCCTGCCACTTCAGTTTATCTGATTAAATTGTAAGAATCCATCCTTCTTAGTGCTCTAAAAATGCGTTTTCCTCTTGACTTTGCCTTGCCTTAGTAATATCTAGTGTGTAATTGGAAGTAACCATAGGAGTCTTTTGACTAGACCTATGATATATAATATCATAAAATCATATATAT
>NW_009711530.1:0-8279 GCF_000703405.1 Apaloderma vittatum
AAGGATCTCTTGATTACTGTTACTGTTATTATAAACATGACAGAATATACCTGTGTCTAACGTTACTCTGGGATCCCTGATGCACTGATTCATGTAAATGATGACTTCTCCTCAAATGTGGTGATGTTAACTGGTCAGTAATTGTAGCATATCCAACTTTTACAGGATACATTGTCATCTCTCTTACAGAATCACAGAATCACAGGATGTCAGGGGTTGGAAGGGACCTCAAAAGATCATCCAGTCCAGCCCCCCTGCCAGAGCAGGATCACCTAGAGCAGGTCACACAGGAACGCGTCCAGGCGGGTTGGAAAGTCTCCAGAGCAGGAGACTCCACACCCTCCCTGGGCAGCCTGGGCCAGGGCTCTGTCACTCGCAGAGCGAAAAAGTTTTTCCTAATATTTTTGTGGAACTCTTTCTGTATAGATACATTGGTAAAACAGAAAAGCACCTTACACTGTGCACTGTGCGTAGCACAGAGCTTATCTGTGTCAGATGTAAATATAGTTTATTGCTGTTTTGGTTAGTGGAAACAGGAAGACCGTGAAAATGGAAATAATTCTAAAAACTTCTAAGGCTGATTTTAGTAGCACAGTATTAATGAAGCAACTCATCTTGAGATGTAAAAGTCATCCTTATAATGCCAAAAGATACTTCCCCGAGAACTACATTCCTCTGAAAATATGAATCGATCTGAAATGAAATTCCAAAGCTAGTTTACCTCTTTGCAGTTTTCTGAATTGGAAAAGTGTATGAGATCATCATTGTACATCTCTTGGGTGTTGATGATGTCACTGTATTCCTTCTGACTGAGATCCTCTGGGTTAATTCCGTTGGCCCTTAAAAACTCTTGGTAAGCCACGCTGAAAGCCTGACCAATTGACTGAGCGATCAGCTGCGCCTGGAATGCAGAACAGAAGACAGCTCAGAGAAAGGACAGAGAAGCAGTTTGCTGCTGAAACCGTAAGACGTTAAGAGAGAGACTGGATTTTAAGACAGAGTCAAAATAAAGGATATGAAGTCACTTGAAGGTCAGTTGTACAGAAATAATCCATTACATCCAAAATCAAATTGCAATCTCCGTTTAAAAACCCTTCATCGGGACGCTGCAGTAGCAGGCAGCCATATGCTGTTTATGTACTCGTTCCAATAAACACCGGCGAGTACTGGCTTTGCACCAGCACGGAACAGAACTTGCAGGAAGAAGCGTGGCGCGCCCTGTTACTGATCGCAGGGGTTTTGCCGGAGGGAGAAAAGAATGGATGCTCTGCTTGCACATGGCTTCGCAGGCATGTAGGCACTGAGGATTTTGGTTATGTCACCTGCTGCTTCTCCACCTCGGTTTCACACACCTGAAAGCACAAAACCGGCTGCCACAATACCTGTGTCGTGTTCCCAGCAAACAGTAACAGCCCTGCTCACGCACTGCACGTCTACAGGAGCCATCCTCCTCAACACCTCAGCCAGCAACAACAGGGATGCTTTCAGCAACGCAGCCAAATAGATTTTTAATGTTGGGAACAAGGCTTCAAAACTCGCCATGGCTTTATCAAGTTTTGGAGCATTTTTCTGTGCACGCGTTATTCTCCGGTACACATCAAAAGATGACTTCTCATTACAGCAAGGAATTAATGAAACGTTACAGTAACTGCTGTTTAGATACATATACATTAGAAAGGAATCTACAGAAAGCCACGGTGATGATGGTAATACTAACAATTTTGCCCATTGGCACACGGCAAAAGTCAACCGCTTGCTGAAAATTGACTTCCTTGCTCCACTAGATGGCAATGGGACACAGGAGACAGGGGAACAGGTAAGTAAAAGGAATTTGTAGTCAACTTTTTTCTACACTTCTCTTTTTTTCTCTTTTCCTATTCCGAGTTTAGTGCAGCTCCCCAGAGAATGCCACGTTGAGTTTTGTACATTTGGGGTTTTCAGGTGCCATGTTCTGTCATCAGGGGATATAAGTAACTCCCAATGATCTGAGGAGGAGTTAATTGCATCTTACAATGTAACGTCCTAAAAATATCGCTAATCAAACCTATAAAATAAAATATTGCTAATCAAACTTAACAAACTAATCTGGAAATGCAACACACAGTCTCAAGATGGTAGGTATATGCTAAACGCACTCTGAATGCATAGGGTTTTCTGGACAACATTATAAATCTACATCATCTTAAAATCTACCGAGCAGATACAGTGTTTTCTTTGATGCTAAAAGGAGGTTTTCTTATTTCATTCGTGCTGCAGTACACAAAAGCACCAATCCACTTAAATGGAAAATTCACTTCGAAAATCCAAGGGCATAATTAGCCAAGCCAGTCACAAATTGTTCCTTCACAGATTAAAAACATTTTTTCAAATATATACCAAGAGGTTTGTTGTAGTACGCAGTACAGAAGGCATCATGAATGTTTTTGTGTCCTTATTGACTTATTTTTCTCTAGTGCTTTCTCTCTACGTAGTCCTTTGCCCTTGCCTCAGTTCTGCATTCTCAAAACCAACTTGTCCTGGTGTCCTATTCTATTCTTTTAGTTCTAGTTCTAGTTTTTAGTTCTAGTTCGCACATCTTAATTTCACCTGTATCTCCAAGTTTTTATAGGTGTTTATAAAAGGCTTCAGCACTGTGCAACTTAAGAGGTAATGTAATTCCGATGCTTTAAAAGGTGAGCCCAGCAAAGCAGTGGCAGAGCTGAGATAACGAGGTCTGAGAACAATCGCAGCCTGGTGCTCTAAATGTTAGACAATACCATTTCTCCTTCACGGGCTTAATTGCTTTAAAATAATGAAAATGCCTAGCCCGCAAAATAGGCGACCTCTGAGTTCTGACTGTCTGAACCGGGCAACCTCATTCATGAATTGGTATGACAGAAAAAAAAAATGTCCCTATATAACAACGATCAGAAATGTTTAGTGCTGCCTCTTACTACTACCTGTATCTTTCCTGTCAAGTTAGAAACAGACAACAAACTTTGCTTTTTCTGTTTTACTAGCTTGGTAACTTTTTTCTTAAGTGTTTTAGGTTGAAGTCCCCCGGTCAGCCACTTCGGACACAAAGATTTTGCTACAAACCCAAACGTGGATGTACAACAGAGCAAGGCTGCCTTCCTTTGCCACAAGACGTAAGGGCACAGCGCGACAGCACTTTCCACAGGGGCCAGACGGGACGCAGCAGGTAAGTACATAACTCCTTTGCAACCACTGCTTTTGCAATCCTATTTTGAGAACGGCTCCAAGTTCTTCCATCTTTTGCTATTTCTGACGCAAGTGAAAATTAGAGCCTAAATTCTAGAGTAGTCACTCCTTTTTTAAACAGAATTTTAACCAAACAGTGGTTTAGGGCAATATGGTGTTGCATCTCAGAGTATCTTATGGCATAAAGTGACTGAAATTATGTTTTCTGTCGTACAGACCTTCTGAGAGTAGTGAGAGCAGGTCCTTCCTAGCCTTTTACTGAAGAACTGCTAAACCCTTCTGGCTGTGAAGAAAAATTGCTGTAAGTATAGGGAACTAAACTTTTTTAGCTCTATTGCATTTATATAAAAATTCTAATTCATAGTAGGCAGGAAAAAAAGAGAAATGAAATATAAATAGCCGAAGGTGTTCTTCAACATCAAAGGATTAAATCACACATTCGAGAGTACGTACACCAATTACAGCCCATTACGGGAATAAGGACGAGGTAGAGGGCAACATTCTGCCAGGCCCACCAGGTTGGGAGATGTTCTCAGCAACTTGGCTTCAGTTTGAAAGAGGTCCAGAATGGTTCCACCTCACTGGCAAGTGTCTGGAGGCACGTATGCGTCATTCTGTGGCAACCTGTTGGACTAAAGAGTGCAACCCAGGCTGAACGATCCAAGTGCTATCCTGTAAATGCATTTTGGCCATTGCTGGCCACCAACTTCCAGAAAAGATGACTGACAACAAAAATAACTCAAAGAAATCACATGTAATTTCAGAGATTCTCCAAGCGTTGTTCTAATAAAACTTAATTCCATTTACTTACATCCTCTGATTCAAAGACATGGCATATCATTTTGTACTGCTTCTTTCCTTCCTGGGCACCGGGCGTTGTTTCAATACAGTCTTGAGAAGCAGATCTCGGCATGCGGCGTCGCGCCATCAAAACCACGATGTTACCGATATCGGCAATATATGAGATCGTGCGCAGCGCGTGATCCATCATTGTTTCCTACAGCGAGCAAAGAGAAACGAAGTCATTCTTCATGCCTGCTGTTATTCTACAGATGCTGAATCTCTCCATGAAGGGCCTATGGGCTGAGAACGACAAAACCTACAAACGCACTTTTTGTGGGCCCACAACGACCAAACAAATTTTAGGGAAGTCATTTTATATATATATATATATATGAGAAGACATCATAATTCCCACATTTTTTAGCCATGTCCTACGACAGCAGTAATACCCAAGATAACATTTTCTCATATACAGCAAAGCAATACTCTCTTTGTAAAAGAGCTATTGACGGCGGTATTTTACCTTTTCTAGGCAGAATTTTTAATACTTTTTTTCTGGCTACCTACGTATCTTCAGATCAGTTTGGAGGACTGGTCTAGTGTGTGGGCTCAGTTAAAATCCTGTTGTACTCAACGTTATCAGGCTGCCAGTTCAGTTGTACACGGAGAACTCAGAAGAGACATTGCATATGAGAATGATTTTAAGTGGAAACCTGTCCAAGCTTCGTCCTAATGAACATTTCTTACATTAAGAACACATGAAGAATATTAAGTGTAAAAAACCTCCATCTCAAATCCCTGAGCTCTGCATCCTTTTAATTACTTTAGCCTTTTAAACTCTTGTTTTCCTTTTTGCTAATAGCCTGGAAATGCCAATCTGCTACTTCCAAATGTTTTTCTCATGGGAATATATCATTATTGGGTGGCTTTGATTAAGTATTAATCTGCCTTGGACAAATGAAAACTGCGGGCTTATTCCTAGTCAGAGAAGGATATGCTGTCACTAAACTTGTTTTATTTCAAATATTACTATTTTATCTTTTGCTTCCATCTCCAGTTCGTGCTTCTGTCAATTGTTTCTTATATAAAAGAGGAACGCAGTCTCAGAAGGAAGAACCTTCAAGGAGATTTCTGTGCACTGCTAAGTATGAACTTACAGCAAGCCGTGCGATTTCAGAACTCCACATTAAGTATGAATAAATTAATGGGGCTCAACAGCTAGCAGTCTCATTTTCTTTAAAAGGTTTCTAGATGTAAAATAATGTTAACTAATAAGGGTACGTGACGTTGCTACAGCGATAATTTCAAAGGAGTTTGATGTATTTAGGGCTGCAAAGATGAACAGAATGACATACATGTTTACACTAATGTTTTTGACAATTATTTCTGGCTTCGCACGGGCTTTATTCAACATACTGATGTGGTTCCTCCTTTATTTTTAAAAAAAGATAAAAATAAATGAAAGGCCACAATTTCTCTACGTTCCCAGAAAGGCATGTTGCTATGGAAGATGGTAAGAAACCTTTCAGGTTTAAAATAGAGTTTCAGGATTGATCATGCAATCAGGTAATCTGATTGACTGTACTTCCTTTAAGTGCCTTGATAAAAATCCCTATTACTGAAATCTGTGTAGAATTACAGAGGAAGAGAAATTCCTAGGAAGAAAAGGTGCAATATACTTCTGTTGCCATTGGTTGAACATCCTTGTTTTAAGATAAAAAAATGTGTCCGAATCCTATTTTTACAGGACATTTCAAGCCTGAACTTTATAGGTTTCTGAAACTGGATGCTGCTTACTTCAAGAATCGCCATCCCTGGAGGTGTTCAAATAATGTGTAGACATGGCACTTCGGGATCTAGTTCAGTGGTCATGGCGGTGTCGGGCTGACAGTTGGACTTGACGATCTTTAGAGGTCTTTTCGAACTGTAATGACTCTAAGACCTTATGCTACATATTTATTTTGATTAAGATAAAGCTTTCCGTTGAAACAAAGTCCGACAAAGCGCGTCCAAACCAAGCTTCGTTTTCTATCATTTGTTTTCTATCATGTTTTCTATAATTTCTTTATATATTTTGCCATTGTAGAGATGAACTGTTCTCTTCTAGAAGAAACAGAGAGGCCCCATCTGCAAACTCCTTCCTGCTGGGGTCACTGGTCAGTTTTGGAGAGTTTTCCAGACTCTTATTTATTGCTCAAACTGGAAGCAACCACAAGCACAATAGTTATTGATCAAACTAGCTAAGGATGTCCTGTACCTCTCCACACGCCAAACAGCTAAAATTATCCACCAAATTCTGCCTGGACTTAGAATAAAAAAAAACTTATTATTGAATCAATTTGGTTTGCTTTACTTTGTGATCTCTATTAGTTTTAAGTCAGTAAATTGCTTTCTGGTGTCTAAAGTACCTTTGATTCTTGGACAAGACTGAGGCTGTCTCTGCTGCTTTTGGCATCTGCTCATCTATATATATGGATATTTGTGATGTGAAAAGAGAAAAATTGACTACAGGTTGTTGTTTGGTTTGGTTTGGCTCTTTTTAACTAAGTAGGCCTTTAGGTTTTCTTTTTTTATTTTTTAAATCACTTGCTAGTGGCTCTTGATACGTATCAGAGTATTGCACTGTGCAGCAGGAGGCCAATTCTCATCTAACTCAATCATATTAGATGACTGAGATACCCTCCTTGCTGTGTCTGTAGTGGCAGAGATTTCCCTGAGATCTGATCTTCAAAAAAACCCTATAATGTACTACAAGGTATTACATGATTTTTATCATTTACATAAGCAGCAGCATCCTTTATATAAACAGCTAGGCCTTAGTTTGCCATTAGCTGAACAAATCTCTAAGACCTAAGAGAGAAAGATTGTTCCTCAAGTTGACGACACTAATTGTTTTAAGAATTTCAGTGCAATTTAACGTGGCACAGAGAGAAAAATATAAAGAATCACTGCTTCTTGGAACACCTGTCTTAAAATTATTGCAATCATTCTTCTCATGCTTGGAATAAAATGTTCTGTGCTTATCTCTTCAACTATGAGAAGTGAGGACGGTTAAGAGATGGTTTGGGGGGTGTCTCTAAGGGTTGTAAGGGCTCAGGCAGATTTAAAGCACTTCTCTCAGTAGGGAAAAATGTTTTTTAATGGACATCTCTCAGCAGGATCTTGTGAGCTCTGTGGAGGTAATTGCTTTTCAGCACTCTGCACTAAATACTCTGTAAGGCTGTAATCATAGGAGCAGTGTGCGTAAGACTGACTGGACTGGGAAAATTAACGCATTTAATTTTACCTGCCAAGGAAGTCTTTCTGTGCTGTCATCACACAGAAGTTAGAGGGGTTTTTTTGTTTGTTTTTCCTACTTGTAAGGGCGAAAGCAGTCATTCCCCCACTCCCTTCCACCTTTTGCCTGTCGAATGCAATTACAGTTAGGAGTAATGCAAATAATACATAGTGACTGTAAAGATGTCTTTACTTTTGACTTGCTCATGGCTTGACTTCTTCCCTTCTCACTCCAGGTTCCATTCCGCTCTATTTGCTGTTACTATTATCTCATTTTCATCCTCTCTCCTCCTCTAACACTGTTCTGTGAATCCCTCCATCCCATCCCATCCCATCTGCTCCTCTATTCTTTCCATCATCCCTCTTCTGGTCCCATTCATTCCACCCTTATTATCCTTGTATTTGTCCTTAAAAATTTAATCTCTCTCCTGGCCTTTTTCGAAACATTTTTTTCTACCTTCTCCTGTCCAGATTCCCTTTTCTCAGAATCTCCCTTCCTTTCTAAGGAACTCTTCTAGAATCCTGTTTGTTGTCCTTCTTGAAACCCAAAGAACCTAAGCATTTTTCCAAGTCTTCGGGTGATGTAGTCCTGTGGGAGTGTGAATTAGACAGCCCACCGAGTCAGATGATTTTATGGAACCAGTCAGCTACCAGAGGCTCTGCACACACACACTGGTGACCTCCGTATCTTTCTTTTTCTCAGCCAGTTTTCCCAGTTGCTTCACTCCCGGCTTCTCTTGCCTGAATGAGCAAGAAGATGGGAGAGGCTGCTGTGGTATTTCTGCTGTTTTCATGCGCTGACTGCAAGCCCGTAAAGCCGAGGCACAGGGAAGAACTGCTCTCATACAAAGGGGGCACGTGGCCAAAGCTAAGGTTGTTCGACCACATATACTTAACCAGGTGGTTCACTTGGGAGCAATGTGTAGAATACCTAAACGCATAAGCAACTAAAAAGCGGCAGGGGCGTCATCTTTCATTTTTCTCAGCTATGTCCAATGACAGGACAAGGAGCAACGGGT
>NW_009711531.1:0-3178 GCF_000703405.1 Apaloderma vittatum
TCAAGGGCTTCTGCCATCTCTCTCCTCAGCGGTCGCCTCTCCTTTGCCAATGCCCGAGCTGTCATCTCCCTCCTGGCCTCCTGCCTGGCCCCAGCTGCTTTCCTGACCCCGTTTTCAGACAAGGTTAAGGTCTAGGCCAGGCTCTAGCCTTTAAGCGGCCTTGCCAAGGGTGGAAAGATCCAGGTTCTTTCATTGTGGTCCAAGTCACAAGGGCAGCTCCCATACGGGCTGGCAGCTGTGCCGCTCAACGGGCTGGAGCCAGCGGCCAGGAGGTAAATAGCTCCTTCTCTGCTCTCGGTCCCACAAGCTGTCGCTTTCTCCACTGCTCTCATTTCAGTGCTCTTGGCTTCCTTCTGCTTACTGCCGTTTCCAAGGACTGGAAGTGCCCGCAGCACCGGCGCAAGCTGATCTCCCAGGGAAGCGATGAGGCTAAAGTCTTGGCAGAGGCGATCAGTCCAACGTGATCCACAGATCACGGTGACAAGGGCTGGACCAGCGCGCTCGAGGTGCCCCCTCCAGCTCATCCACCCAGTGGGAGCGGGGAAGGGAACCCATCTCCTTACCCCAGGCTGGAGAGAAGGGTCAGGAGGAGCCTCCCCAAGAGGACACACAGGATCCAAAAGCTGCGGGAAAGCAGGTTCCATCAGACAAGGTGCCAGAAAATGGGACCACATGACAGGCTCGGTGCACAAGCTCAAAGTGGCCTTCACCCAACCACCCTCGGGGTGCTGCTGGGCACTCAGCACCATCCCTACCCTCCTTCCGAGTGTTCACCACCTCGATTAGCTCCCCTCAGCTCACAGGACTCCAGCATCTTCCAGCACAAGATAAGAAGCAACAATTTTTAGCCTTGTACTAAGCCCTAACTACCAGGTTGAGAAGTCTGATTTAAATGCAGCCACGGGCAGCTTAGCCACGTGGCAGCCGTCCGCCCTTTCTGCAGAGCAACAAGCAGCTTTACGTGTCCATGTGGTGCTGAACGCTGCCCAAAAACAAGAGGCCCTCCTTGCACACCAGAAAGGAGCATGTGGAGCCTCCACGTCCCTTATCTGGCTCGGTGAGGTGTCGTGATCCCATTGCCCTTGGCCAGCTGTCACACACCTCACCCAGGACAAGCCTGACCACCTGCCTAGCAGCATTGGTTAGGGACTTATTCTCAAAGTGGCCAGGTCTTGTACTGAGACACCGAAGCAGCACTTTCCAGACGTTTTGGTCCAGTGAGACGGGCCAGACATTTGCATCTTCTCCTGCAGCAGCTCAGGCCAGCGGAAGGAAGTCCGGGCTCTGCTCCAGCAGCCACGTTTCCACCTACTTTTCCTGATCCGGGCTCACACCAGCGATGGCAGCATCCATAGGGGCAGCTAGGCCACGGGAAGGCTCCAGCCCCTCCGAAACACAGTTCTGGTCCTCTTCCAGTGACAGTTTGTGCAGAAGCTGGGAGCCCCACCTGCAGGGCTAGCACCGCAGCCCCTCTGGCCCCGTGTAGCCAGGCTCTCCCAGGACCCAGTTTCAGCCTCAGCACAGACACGGTCCCCATTTCCTAGGAATGCCACCAGGATGCTCCCTCCAAGTGAAGCTGGCAATCACCCAGGAAGCATTTCCGATTGCCAGGGGCATGTTTTAGGAGCAGGGAGGGGTGCGTGTGTCAAGTCCACGGCCATAGGAACATGCCCAGCATCCACCTATCGAGCATTCAGACCTCGGCATCTCCTTGTCTGGCAAAAACGTCCTTCTGCACCGTGAGCTCCTCCACCCGTGCTGACCGAGGTCGTCCTCCTTTCGCCGCTGCTGCAGCGTTATCCCCTCTGCAGCCGCTCGCCCGGGGAGGGCAGGGGAAGGGGGCGTGAGAGCTGGATGCCTGGCGCGCGGCCACGCTCCATCACTCGCTCGCCAGAGGAGGAGAAGGCTAGGGGGAAGCAGGGGAGGGACAAGGGGGAGACATGAACAAAAACACGAGCAAAGAGTGACTTCATCTTAAAAGGCAGCTGCAGCTTCCTCCGCTCGCAGGCGCAACGCTTTGCTGCGGTCCTGTCTCGACACCCAGTGGGCATTTGGCGTGCAGGCAGCTTGCCGGGCTACGAGCGCCAGCCTTCGCCCTCCTCTGGCTCCAGGACGGAGCCGGACAGCCTGAGCGATAGATGAAGCACCAGGCAGAGGTCCAGGGTTCCCATCGGCCACGTACAGCTCCCCTGTCAGTCCCCCACGACGGGTGCCGTGGCAAAAATCTTACAGGTCCTGATGCTGGCGCAGCAGAGAGGTCACATATGATGAGGAAATGGGCTTCAGGATAAAACCTGGAGTCTCTCGTTTAAAAGGGCTCATGAACAAGCCCCTCTGCAAAACCAGAGAGGGGAAGGTTCTCACCCGCTGTCTCAGATGGTTTTTTTTCTGCCTGGGGAGCTGGGCAAACTGCTTCAGCTCGGGCAGCCCTTCTCCTCCTGGCTCTTGGTGATACTGTGACCAAGTCACTCCATCTCTCTGGGCTTCTGTCCTCACTCCCTCTCTCTCCCAGGCACAAGCTCTTCAGCACAGAGCTGCACTTATCATTTGTCTTCCAGGATTTAGAACCTCACCCTTTCCTTCCCCACTTCTGCACCCACTACAAGGGCTGAGCAGGGCCAGGACGCAGCAAAGCTGCGCAAAACCATTTAACAAACCATAAACCGAAATCCAGGCGCAAATGAAAACATCCAGTCTTTCAAGAGAGGAAAAACATTAAAGGCATCACCAAGACTAGGGAGTAGCCAGGTTTTCCAGGAGTGCAAAAAACGAATGGAGGGTACAGACAATCGACTTAAAAAGCTGATGCTTGCATTGCCCCGGGATGTGTTTTGATGAGAATCACGCATCAGCCTTGCTGGTAGGATGAAGCTAGAGTAACGCGTCTATTTTAAGGACAACAACACCAAATAAATACAAGCATCAGCACAATAAAAGTGTTGGAAATCACGATTTCTGAGGAAAGAGACTGCAGGGAGCAGGAGGAATGGAAAGATGCGTTTTAAGAGCAAGTTGGATTTGTCCCCAGATTCAACTACAGCCGGAAGGGAACCCAAGATATTTCCAGAAGATGATCTAGGCAAGATATTGGGAGAGATCTGGGCACGGGGCTGCTCTTTTGCATGCGTGGAGCTGGCTAACACCACGCCAGACTGGCAGGCTGTCAGCAGACCCCTCG
>NW_009711531.1:3209-5549 GCF_000703405.1 Apaloderma vittatum
CAGACCTCCCCCAGGGCTCTGCAAGGTCTGCTGCCAGGGCAAACAGCTCAGTTTACCACAAAGTCAAGACATTTTGGTGCAAATGCATCGGAGAGAAGCAGTCAAAGCTCCTAAAGCATCCCCAGTCACCCACCCCACTGTGACCCAGGAGATCCCAACTGCTTTCCAGCCCGGCCCCATCCTTTATCGGTGTCTGTCCGTACCCCCAGAGCCCTCCCTTCTTCTCAAGCCCCTCTGAAGCAACAAATCAACCCTACCTGGTCACTGTGAAGACACTGTTGTTGCTGAAGGTGGAGTCACCGGACGCATCGAGAGAGCCTGGGGGCAGATCAAAGGGAGACCCGGTTAGTGGGATGGCAGGGAGCGGGGAGAGCAGGATTGGGAGGTTGGAAAGCTGCGTGACCTTCTGTAAAGACATCACCAGGCACTGTTTGCGGGTTCAGGAACCCCAAGGATCCATTCTGCCTGCAGTGAGCTTTTTACACTCCTTGTCAAGCTCTTCTCCACTGGTATAGGAATGCACTCACCCAGCAAAATGCAGGCTGTGCAGCCTCAGCCCCCTGCCCCAAACCGGGTCTCTTCCTCTCTAATGGTGACTCAGGCACATCCCTCTGATGGTTTCAACTACTCTCAAAGAAGGAGCTTGGAACTGCAGAGCTGTCTTCTGTCATTCCCATTTCAAGCACAGGACAGGCTGAATCCAACCCAAGACATCTCCCTGCCTGGCCAGCTCTCCCACAGCGTGGCTTCACGTGGAAGCCAAGCGATCCAAACAGCTTTCCAACCTCTGCTCCACGCTAAACCTGGGTCTTACAGGCACGGTGACAAAGCACGACAGGACGAGCTTGACTCTTCATGCCCCCTTGTGCCAACAGCCTCGACTTGCACCGCCACATCAGCGCGACCAGGGAGCAGAGCCAGGAGTTGGAGAGGCAAAAGCAACTCAGGTTTAACCGCCCCTGCCCTGTCCAAGGTGCCCAACGGGGTAGAGATTAAAGTGGTTAAACTTTCTGTTGATGTTTTAAAGCTCCTCCGCAAGAGATTTTAATGAAAGGAGGTATTCTCAAGGAATGGGGGGGGGAAAAAACCCAAGAAAAAACCCCCTTTTCGTTGCTGTTGTTACAGCACTAAATTTTTCCTTTCCAAACAAAAATAAAACTTCTGCATTGGCCGGGAATCGAACCCGGGCCTCCCGCGTGGCAGGCGAGAATTCTACCACTGAACCACCAATGCTGCCTGCTGAGGCTGCTCCCATGGGTCACCCCGCGCCCGCTGCTCCTCGCCTCTGACCCCGTTCCTGTGGCACAAGAAAATCCTTCCAGCCTTTTAATCCCCACCTCCCTGCTCCCTCTCACGGCAGGGTTTGTCAAAACCTTCTCACAGGCAGAAAAGCACTGGGCTGAAGGAGAACGCCACAGGTTAGCGCAGGTGATCGGAATGCTGGACGTTATTTCGCACACCCGCGCAGCAAAGATATGCCAGAAGCAGCATTTAGTCACCCCTGGTGCTGGAAGGCTAAAGCCACTGCTGTTTTCAAGCACTGGTCCATCAGAACCTTCTCCGTTTAGTTTCTTCGCACTCGAAAACTTTTCCAGGTCTCCCATCCCACTTGCAAACTTCCCGTTCTGGAAATTTTGGGACTGGGACAACACCCGCACGACGGTCTCAAGAGCATCATGAATTTGGAAAGGACCCAAAATTCTCCTTTCCGTTCTCTACCCTTTCCCAGCACAGACAGCCTCCACGCACATGTTGATGCTCTCCTTCGGGTGATGGTAGTTCCTCCCAAACCAGCCACTGCAGGACACGGGGGCTACTCTCTTCCCGTGTTATGTAGCAAGACATTAAGCATTCAACTATAAATATTGTTTTTTAGGTCAACTTAATGACTAAGCTGAAGTGAAATGGAGTGAGGGGATGGGGATGCTCATCACGGAATGCTTGGGCTCAAGGCTGCACCAGTGACCCTGCTATGTAGACAGCATCAAACGTGTTTGTCTCAGCAGAGGATCATCTAGGAAACAGGACTCCGAGGCTCAAAAATTGGGCATCAAACCAACTGGGCACCAAACCAACTCAAGAACTTCTCTTGAGGACCTTCCCTTGACCTTCCTCACACCTCTACTGTCACAGATCAACAGGGACTCACCGCTGGACGCTGCCTCTGTCTTGGAGAGGGATTCCTCAGAGACGGCCTCTGCCACGAGGGCCATTGACTGCTTGGCCTCATCCGTTTCATCGTCCTCGGGGATGACCAGCTTCATCAGGCTCTGGTTGCACACGTTCGCCACCTCCTTGATGTCTGAGTGGAGGCGGGGGAAGGGACACGGCGGCCCCCCC
>NW_009711531.1:5562-6192 GCF_000703405.1 Apaloderma vittatum
AAAGCCCCCGCAGCCCCGACAGTGCTGCCCCAGCCCAGCTCCTGCAACCCCCCTCACGTCCCAAGGGGTTTTAGCACTTGGTGGGAGGACTTCTCCTGGCCCTCTCCAGCCATGCAGCTGGCCCTGTGCCCTAGGGGCAGGGAAGAAGCGCTTCCCTGGAGTTACTGCAGCAAGAATGTGAGCAGCTTCGAGTTACAAGGATACTTTTCTTGCGATCATCATAGGAGAGACACGGCAGGACAGCGGTTAGGATCCCGGAGGAGTAAGGCAGCATCACTCGGCCAGCCAGCTGGATGAACTCCCTCATCCAGCACATGGCTGTCAGCTGGATCAGGTCATCTGGAAGACACGGGACAAGCAAAGGTGAGGGAAAGGACAGCACTGGCAGCTGAGAAAACTCCACAGGCCAAGAACCACCCACAAGCAGGGAGCTGCCTCTGCTCCACCCAGAGTCACTGGTCCACAGTCACTCCAGTCTGGGACATTTTAGTCCCAGAGGAAATAGGCAAGACCTGCATCTGCAGTGAGGTTGAGACTAAACACGATCGTTAGGTTTTAGAGTTAATTCAGTTCAATCCATAACCCAGGTTTCCTCATGTACAAGTATTCTGAGAAGCTTCCTGAGGCAGG
>NW_009711532.1:0-2710 GCF_000703405.1 Apaloderma vittatum
AACCAGAGAATGAGGCGGTGCTGCCTGAGGGGTGCAGAGCTCAGACCCCCACCATGCAGACGGGAAAAGAGGGGCTCTGGTTTGCAGCTGCTCTGCTGGGATCCTGGCCAAGCACACCCTCCTGCCAGTACAGATCAGGGGACTGCCAGGCGAGGGGCTCGGGGGCAGTAGGACGGGCTCCAGCCAGGGCCAGGTGCTCTCCCCAACTCACCTGGTGAAACCTCATGAGGATATTGGAGAGCTGTATCCTGTCTGGGAGCGGCAGAGGGAAGCCCTCATCTAACCTGGCTGGAAAAGATGACAAACAGGGCTGCACTGAGTTGAGAACGGGAGCAAGAGAGAACACGGCCATGCAAAACAGGGGCGTAGGCAAAGGGAATTCCTCCCAAGCTCCACAGAAGGGCTGGGGGCCGCATGTTGCACTGTGCCACCCCTCGAGGCCCCTGGCAGCCGCCAGCTCTGGCCTGAGTTGCCAGGGAGTCATGAGAAGCAGCGACTGGGGGAGAGGGTCTGGAAAGCATTAGGATGCACGCCGCGCTCATTTTTTCCATTGTGTTCACTGCCGGATGCGTGTCACAGCTCCCGCAAGCTGCTGCCCGCAGCCCGCCTCCGCTGGGCACCTTTACAGCCCTCCTGCACTCGCTGCAGGCTTTACCCACCAGTCGGGCTGGGCAACAGGGATTTCGTTAGGGAGCTGGGCCTCCAACTACTCCAGCACCCCCAGTCCCCCCAGCAGGTTCTCACCATTAAGACGCGGGAGCAGGATGCTGGAAGCAACAACATTCATTATGGACTGCAGTGGTCGCACCTGGGCAAGGGGGAAGGAAGCCCTCCTGCACTCGCTGCAGGCTTTACCCACCAGTCGGGCTGGGCAACAGGGATTTCGTTAGGGAGCTGGGCCTCCAACTACTCCAGCACCCCCAGTCCCCCCAGCAGGTTCTCACCATTAAGACGCGGGAGCAGGATGCTGGAAGCAACAACATTCATTATGGACTGCAGTGGTCGCACCTGGGCAAGGGGGAAGGAAAAGAGCTTTAGCCTGTGGGAGAGGGGGTGGCTGGGCACTGGAGGATAATCGGGAAGACAAAGAGACGAGGAGCTGGGCCGGGCACATGTTTTGCCAGAGACCTGTGGCTTTGTACGGCCATGCCAGCAGGGTATGAGATGTAGGGGAGAGGCAATGGCATCTGCCTCTGCATCCTTTCCCAGTCTTGCAGGCTGAGGCAAGAGGCATCTATGGGGTCAGCATGGGGCCCTGGCTGCACCTCCAGGTCTCATGTTGGGGGGCAGAGGGGAATGAGCCCCCTCCTTGGCCCCCGGAAGGCTCTCACCTCCATGCTGGGGGCTCTGGTCATGGTCAAGGGCAGCTTACCTGGAAAGGGCCCACATCCGAATGCTTCAGAGAGAGCTTCATCCTGGCAGAGACAGAAGTGGTGCTGGGAAGGCTGCCCCATGGAGGGAGCAGTTCCCACCTCAGTGACACCCACTGATGGCTGCACAGATCCTGCTCTCTCCAGCTTGTTCCCTCCGCGTGTCTGCGCTACCGGGATCACCCACCTCACCCCTGTGCCCAGGACCCCAGAACAGAAGCATCCCCCCGCTGCCAAGTCCCACCCAGCGAAGCCCTGCGCTGCTCCCTTGCCGTACCTGCCCACCTTCAGGTTCCCAACTATGTGGCCGGATTTCACATCGATCATGGCAGACACGTTGCTTGTCTGGGGAGAGAGCACAGAGCTCGGGCAGTGCTCACCCCACCTCACCCCCACCCAGAGAGCCCGAGGAACGGCTGCTGCCCACCCAGGGACACGTTTGCACACAACATTACACTTGGCCTATGTCAGCTCGAGTATTCTTCTGTTAGGGCCCCCCCACCACACTGGGGCTGAGCTGGTTTCAGACAGCACCTGGCACCTGGCACGAGCTCGGGACTGACATCCAAAAAGGATTCAAGGTCAGGTTGGATGGGGCTTTGAACAACCTGGTCTAGTGGGAGAGAGGTGTCCCTGGCCACAGCAGAGGGGTTGGAACTAGATGATCTTCAAGGTCCCTTCCTACCTTAACCATTCTCTGATTCTCTGATCTCCCAGCTGGGAGTGGGGTCAGTGCCACAGGCTGTGCCCCAACTCACCACATTGAGGAGGAAGAGAGGAACCAGGCTGGAGTTGGGAAGGATGGCATAAGCCTGGATATCCACGACAGGCTTGAGTGAGAGCCCCTCAGGTCCAATGTTCAGGAACGGGGCAGAGGGGGCGGACAGCCTGAGCTTCATTGGCATCTCCGGGTAAATCTTGTCCAGCTGCGGAGGAGCAGGGAGAGGGTAGGGACAGCAGCTCAATCCCCCATTCCTGGGGGAGACCAGCTTCTCAGAGCAAAGCCTGTGCCCAGCAGGAGCTCTGGGGAGGCACTGGGCCACTCACCTGGGGGACGAAGGCTGAGAAGGTGGTGGTGTTCAAGTGGAATTCTATGCCTTTTGGGATCTGCAGGAGGAGAACAGTCATGCTGGGGCCATGCAGCTCCACCAAGCGCACAGTGAAATCAGCCCTCCTGCCCCCATCCCGCAGCCTCCATCCCACAGCACCTCGCTGGCACAGTCTACCGAGACCTTGGAGCTTCTCCGCAAACGGAGCCCCCAGGGACGGTCCCGTCCAGCCCACGCTGCTCACCATGGCGCCCGTGATGTCGAAGACCAGCGCCCCAGCGGCGTGGTAGG
>NW_009711532.1:2740-6924 GCF_000703405.1 Apaloderma vittatum
GTTAAACCATGCGACCGTGATCTGGGGGGAAGGCCAGCGGCAGCGGAGGGAAGGGGACAGCAGAGCGCTGGGCCAGGGAGAAGAACTCGCCCTGGGAGCAGGGAGAGAAATGAGACTGCAGGTCAGAGGTTGATGGGACTCACCTGCTGACACAGGCTGACAAACAGCATTTGCAGGAGGTACCTAAACCTGGCTCCCTGCCCGCCCCTGGCCATGGCATCAGCCAAATCAGCCTCTCCCAGGGCAGCCTCTCACCTTCAGGTCTGCGTCCAGGGACTGGGTGGTAGCAGTTGGGGGTGCCACCAAGGAGTAATCGATCCCAACCCTGTTGTCTATCCTGGCTGTGACTGGAAAACATGAGGCAGACACGAGCAAGATGGAGATGGCACAGGAAAACTGGGAGCAGATTGCCTCTGCCTGCATCCAGGCAGTGCTGCTCCCAGGCATCCTGGTGCAACAGCTCAGTACCAGCGTCATGTGTGCTTGCTTCTGGTTACAAGCAAAAATCATATTTCCCTCCTGACTGTTTCTCAGCCATGGAGGCTAAGTCCTGGACCCAGGGAACAACCTGGGTCCCCTGGCTCAGGCAGCCTGGGTGCCCACAGTGCCGGGGCATGGCTCGTGCAGATGAGGGTGCAGAGGGTTAAGTCTCTGTGTGTATGGTGTCCCCCAGCTCCCACCCTGGGTGCAGAGATACAAGGAAATAGGGAGGGACACAAGGTACAACACTGTCCTCCTGGCCTGGAAACGTGAAGAAGAACTGCTCCTAAAACCCCATGCAGACCCCAGCTGGTACCTGGCAGGGTCTGGAGGTAAGTCTGGAGCTCGCCACGCACAGACCTGGCCACACTGTCACAGACCTTTGGGAGGGAAAGACAGCAAAGCTGAGTGAGGGCAGCTCAGCTGGGGAGGCCAGTTGCCCCTCCCAGGTCAAAACCTCAGCCAAGCTCTCTGCTTTGCTGTCTGGTGCTGTTTTTATTCCATGCAAAAACCTGCTTAAAGAGCACACAATGCTGTATGCGTCAGGCAAAGGGGCCTCAGAGGAGGTGCGGAGGGTATCACAGGTCCTCTCAGAGCCCTTGACCTGCCCTCCTTACAGGAGGCAGAACAGCAGAAAAGGTCTCTGAACCCCAGCTTTGCTCCTGCTGCCAGCCCATCTGCTGCCACGGCTCTCGGGGGCCTCAGGAAGGGCACTACACAGCACCGGGAATAGTGCCCAGGCAGGACGGGATCTGCTGCGGGAGTGGGATTTGCCAGTTCTCCAACTGCCACCTTCCTGAGCAAGGTTCACATCCAGGGAGGCTGTAACTCGTGCCAGTTAGCCTTGTAGTAATTATTGCTAACAGCTTGTTTCCATGTCTTGTTGCAGGTCTCCCGCATGTAAAGCTTTTGTACCAGGCTGCCGGTACAGGCCCTCCCTGGTGCACCCCGTTAAAACCAGACGGCAAGTGCCTGGGCTCCAGAAAGAAGAATTTCTCCCCCAGTGCTCCCCAGCGTGTGCAGGAGTGCGGCCACTCAAAGGACAGCTCTGATCAGTGCTCCTCTGTTCCAGTGAGTTTGGCCAAGGCATAAGATCTAATTAACTGACCGCATAGAAGGAAAAGTCTCTGTTAATTAGGAACCAATTACACTGGGCTTTGGCAAAGGCTGCAGGTTTCGATTCAGCCTGAGCCACACGATGCTGTGGAGACTGCAGTTAGAAATGCCCGTTCCTCTGGTGCTCACCAAACCGGCAAAATACCCGTGTGTGTGCTCTGGCTCAGTTACATCCCTGCGCATGCTCTGACCCTTCCAGCACATCAGCTATAAGCAAGGGCTAAAGACTGCCAGAAGAACCTGGAGCTCGGCTCCCCTCCACTCACATACCTTTCTCTCCAAGATCTTCCGGAATCTGGACTCAATGGCATTGTAGAAGAGGTTGTAAAGCCATCTGCAGAGAAAAACAGGAGTCCTTTCTCTTGCTCGGAGGCTGCTGCAGAAGCATTTGCCCAGGAATGGGGGACATCAGCGATGTGGGGCACTGGGCAATGTCATTCCGATACCAATTGGGTGTCTGGCTTTGCCTCAGGGTTTACGTTTGCAGACAGAGCTGCTTGTAAACCACGTGAGTGCAAGTCTAGCGACTGCCTTAGGTGTGCAGCCCCAGCAGGACAAATTCAGGCCAGATTTAAGTCCATTCAGTTGCACGTCTGGATGAGAACTATATCACAAGAGTCCACAGCTGACTACTGCTGTGCCAGCCAGGCTCCAAGGGACTGCAGGAACGCCAGCATCTTACCCCTTGTACCCAGCGGGCTCTCACGCACTGTTTCCAGCCCTTGCGGTGCAGTTACGTACCCCAACCTGCCTGAGAAGTGTACCCGGACGCTGGAGATGCTGGTGCTGCAGTCAGAGGTGTCAATGGTGGGTTTCCCAGAGGCGTCGCTGCCCAGCTTCAGGTTGATTTTAATATAAACGTTGTCCACCCTCAGGTCAAATGACCCATGGTCCTTGCTGTGAGGTGAAGAGGACAAGAAAAGGACATTTGTCAGTGCCACGTCCTACTGAGGGGACCCCAAATGACCTTTGGGATGGCTATATCTAGCTCAGCCTCTCCTTTGTACTGAGCACCCAGGGGAGACTGGGCAGGTTTTTAAACTCAGGGAAGACAAATTTCAACAGAATATAAACAGAGAGGTAACCTTGAAATAGAGATCAAGTAGGTGAGATGGAAGAGAGACAGAGTTCTTGCACAGCAATCCCTAACAAGGAGAGAAACACCTGTCCAGACCCAGGGAGGGAGACACAGAGTGAAGAGCTGGAGTGTGTGGGGAGGGAGCTGGACACGCACATGAAGAGAACCTTCACCCGCCAGTTCCCATCCACCTCGGCGAAGGCGTTGGAGATGGAGACCTGCAGGCCCACGTTGGGGACCAGGGAAATCCGCGAGTATGGCAAGTGGAAACTCTGGAGCTCCAACCTGAAAATAAAATAAGAAAGAATAAGAGAAAAGTCACATTACAGGGATCTCTCCCTGCCATGCATGTCGGCAGCATCCCCAGCTCCTGTCCTGCCACGTGAAGCAATGCCTGGCAGGGACACGCAGAGCAAAGTGGTGTCTTTGGAAAGGGGGCCCCAGCAGGCATCCAGATGGCAGCTCGACATGAGCGAAGAGGAGCAGTGGGGCAGAGAGGAGCTGGGATCTTCGCAGGGCCTGGGCTGCTGCTTTAGTGGGGGACGGGCACCCTGCTCCCACAGGCAAAGCCACCTCCGTCGACTGCGCTTTGATTGCACAAAACCCACCCGCACCCAGAGTGCCGTCTCCCCGGTTCCTTTCTCCCCGCCTTGCATGCGCTAAGGACAGAGCCAATGCCTCTGGGAGCTGTGGAAGGCACAGCACGGTCCTTGCCACCCCAGGAGCTTCTCGTGTGAGTCAGGGGGGCAGCGAGCTGCTCCTGGGCAGGGCTCACCTGGAGATCTCGTATCGCACCTTCCCCACGGGCTTGATGCGAAAGTCGCCCGAGATGTCCGGCAGCTTCAGCTGGGCCAGCTCCTTCTCCAGGAACGCAATCGCTTGCTGATGGGCTGCCAGAGCAGAGAGAGAGCATCACAGCCGTGCAGTTCCTGGGAGCCAGGAGCACGCACCGGGCACACGGCCAAAGGGTTAAAGGAAATATCGGGGCGGTGCCCTGGCTGCCTTCCACCTCCCAGGCTATCTTTAAAGATAATCTGGGTGCACTGAGCCCTGTGAGCACATGGGCTGTTTGCTGCTTGCAGGTTCCAAGGGAAGCTGGTGGCCAGGTGGCCAGGAAAGGCAGGAGCAGTCCCAGTCCTGGTCTCTGGGCCGGGCACTGTGCGAGGTGTGAGGGGGTCCTGGGCACCACATCACTCTGTGCCCAGCGCCGGCAGGAGCACACACACATCCAGGGAGCGGCACGGTGTGAGCAGGTGCTGCATCCCTGCATCCAGCCGGGAAGGGAAGTCACGTCTTCCTCTCCCTCACGCACGGCTGGCAGAACTGCCGGGTAATGAGCTGTTTCTCACACAGTGTATTTCAATCCATAACAGTGCTCTGCTGGAGCCAGTGCCCTGCTTGCCTCAATAAACCCAGTGCGGGGCCCATCCATCTCCGTCACTGCCTCCCCTGCAGATTTCCCCCCCTCGGCAGCTCACTCCTCCAGGGCTTGCGGCTCAGCTGCCTGGAC
>NW_009711533.1:0-1107 GCF_000703405.1 Apaloderma vittatum
CCCTTTGCCTCGGGGGGGGGCACGTTTTGCTAAATCCCCAGCACTGAGCAGGGGGAGGCACCACCGCCTCTAGCCAGGCAGCCCCCAGCTGTCCCCAGCCCAGCCATGCCTGCCGGGCCTTGCTGCCCCTGCCCTGAGAAAGTCAATTGGGGGTTTTTTGTTTTTTTTTAAATTTTCATCCCATTTCTGTGGCAAAGGAGGCGTGGGACAGGCAGGCCTGAGGGAAGGAGAGAGGTTACAGCTGGTGGGGCAGAGTAGGTGCAGCTCAGCTGTGTGCTGTCCCGGCTGCAGAGGGAGGGAGGGATGGATAGAGGGATGGATGGGTGCGTGGATGGACGGATGGATGGATGACTGTCACACCACGAGTGGGCCCTGTGCCCCAGCCCTGTCAGCCTGCAGCCAGCAGGGTGGGGGTTATTGGCATCTGAACCGGGCATCCCCTGTGCTTCCAGGTGCCTCCTGCCCCAAGGCTTGTCCTTGTCCCTCGTGGTCACAGGGTTACCTTAGACATTGTCTTCACCAGAAGTGAGGCTCCAGGGTCTCCTGGTTCATGCAGCTGCTGCTCAGGGCAGGGCGTGCTGGCTGCGGGTCTCAGCGGGTGCTCAGCAGCACCAGGAACCTCTGAGAATTTCAAAGAGATCGAACCCAAGGAAATTAGTATTCTTGTTTGCAGGCTGTGCTGATGGGCTGACTCAGCCTCCAAACTCCTTTCCCGCGTGGCACCAAGGGGAAGTTTCCCCTTGCTAATCAGATGATGAACAGCTGCCCTATAACCCTACCCGGGAGGTTGCTGCAGAGGGAGATGAGCTGGTCCTGCACCATCATGGGGGCTCTGGAGAAGCTCTCACGGAGTCCCGTGCCCTGTGCAGGCACCCCTGGCCCACAGCAGCGTTGCAGGGGGAGCAGCGCTGCGGGGCAGAGCCCTGCTGGCAGGTACGGGGAGAAGGTCAGAGAAGGTGGGTAGAAACCTCGAGAGCTGCGAGGAGGAGGAGGAGGAGGATGGGGGCTGTGCGTGCAGCTGCTGTCCTCGCATGCCCGGCGCCTCCCCAGCTCCATTCGTGGTGCCTGTTTTCAGCCTCCCCTTCGCCCGCGGTTCCCAAAGCGACG
>NW_009711533.1:1227-1571 GCF_000703405.1 Apaloderma vittatum
GAGCGCAGGCTGACAGCGTGCCACCGTGCGTGTTGGCTTCTCTTGACTGGAGCCCCGTCCCTGGGCGGCCCCATCCTTTCTGGTCCCGTGGGAGAAGGGACAGAGCCAGCATGACCCGACCACATGCTCCAGCAGTGGTGTCGTGTCCCCAGAGGGAGATGGTGCAGGGATTCCTCCCACCTCGCCCTGCCCCTTGCCGCTCCAGAGAAGTCACACCCTGTGCCTCAGTTTCCCCATTCATCAAGCATTTGTCGGCACCATGTTGTGCATACCCTTGCGTTAGCATTCGCTGCTTGCTTCAGAGAAGCCAGCTCTGTGAATCCCGCAGAAAGAAGCGGCTGGCG
>NW_009711533.1:1689-1922 GCF_000703405.1 Apaloderma vittatum
ACGGGTACGGCTCTCACTGTCTTGGCTCGCGGTGTCCGCAGGAGGTGACGGGCTGCATCCATCACCGCAAATCCATAAGCGCAACTGGGCATAGCCAGGATTTTTTTTTTTGGTGATTATTTTTTAATGCCTTTAATTTCTCTCTGCCTGTCCCCCAGCAGCGCGTGGGCCGGGCTGGTGGATGATGAGCAGAAGAGGCGAGAGCCCGTTCGCAGGCGGGCCCCTCCCCACGC
>NW_009711533.1:2097-2322 GCF_000703405.1 Apaloderma vittatum
TCCAAAGCCAACAGGCGGGCGTTTGAAGGCGAAATGCGTTTGTTTTGCTTCAGAGGCAGAGGGGGGGAAAAAAAAAGCCAGAGAAAAAGAGCCTTTTTTTTTTCCAAATGCTAAGTGGGAGGCCAGCAGATGCCTGAGCATCTGCCTTTTTCCCTGGGCCTTCCAAGGCGGCGCTGCTGGTGCTGGCGGCGGGGGGGCTGCCGCTCGCCCCACTCCGAATCGTGC
>NW_009711533.1:2546-3220 GCF_000703405.1 Apaloderma vittatum
CTCATCTGCGCCTCCAAAAAAAAAAAATCGCATCTCAGGAGTTGGGCTGCAGCCCAAACGTTACTTCAGCAAACGTGCTGCTGAGGATCCTCGTCCACGCCGCAGCCGGTGCCCTGTGTTTGTGGCTCAGCAATGAATCAAGGCTCTCGTACCACCAAGGGGCTGGGGCAAACTGGGAGGACTAGGCTGGTCTCTTGGTGCTGTGGGGGCTCTGCTCGAGCAGCCTCTGACCCCCGGTGCCGTTGTCATCCCTGTGAGAGTGGGTGACCTCAACCTCCTGGCATGAGCCCCAGGCATCGGCCGTGGAGCATTTTCCCTGATGCATCTGACTCAGGTGTTGCTCAGACCCAAAGGCCGGGAGGTTTATTTACAGCTGCATCCATTCTCTGTCAAAATCAATGAGGGTTTGCCTGGGTGGGTGCTGGGAGCCCTCCCTGCTTCGCCTTCCCTCTGCTGGAGAAGGGGGCCAGGCCAGCCTTGCCCTGGCCAGGGACAGGGGAGAGCAGCGTGCAGCACGGAGGGGTTTGAAGGGTTCCTGGCTTGTGTCTCCCCAGGAACCTTCCGAGGAGTGTGCAAGAAAATCGACCACTTCCCCGAGGATGCGGATTACGAGCAAGACACGGCCGAGTACCTGCTCCGTGAGTCTGCCTTCCTGCGGGCGCTGATGCTGCACG
>NW_009711534.1:0-445 GCF_000703405.1 Apaloderma vittatum
AGATGGGTCTTACGCCTGGGAAGAGGGGGGAAACTCAGTTTGCCAACAAAAGCATGGGGGATGAAAAAATTTTAGGGACATCCCCCTGGCATCCTCTTCCCACAATTTTGTTTTTCCTTCTGAAATAAAAAAAAAAAAAGAAAGAAAGAAAAAGAAGGCTGCGGCGTGCAGCGCTAACGATAGCTTTCACAATACCAACTCAAGCCATCGCGTACTGTACATCATTCAAGTATTTCTTAATATAAGACAACAAGGAATTATCTACAACTGATAAAACAAAATAAGCTATAAAAAGTAACAATGTACAATCAAGATGGATTTGTTGTGT
This sequence comes from Apaloderma vittatum, assembly GCF_000703405.1. Taxonomy (NCBI): domain Eukaryota; kingdom Metazoa; phylum Chordata; class Aves; order Trogoniformes; family Trogonidae; genus Apaloderma; species Apaloderma vittatum. The sequence continues at coordinate 329 of NW_009711534.1, forward strand.
TGTGTTTTGTTTTGTTTTTTTTTCCTTTAAAGGAGGCCTCTCTGGGGTGTCCCAGTGCCTGCAGGGGGTGTCTCCCCTCGCCACCCCCCCGCTCCTCCCCACCCCACGTGGGGCAGA
>NW_009711534.1:538-842 GCF_000703405.1 Apaloderma vittatum
AAGACCGAAAAACTCCGGCCCCAGCCGCAAACTCCATCAACACCCAAGATCATCATCTCCCAAGATAACTCACACACCCCTCCCTGAAACAAAAAACCAACATATATTGCATAGTATTGCTGTCAGCAGTCTTAAAAGAAAAAACTTTTTTTTCCACTTTTTTTTTTTCCCCCTCTGGAGACAGTGACTGTGACCTGCGGAAGGCTCTTCCCCAGCTCTAAGCAAGGGGGCCAAGGTTGCTTTTTCAACATAGAAAGCTCAAAGCATCGAGTCACAAGGGAAAAAAGAGATTGCTAACGATGGG
>NW_009711535.1:0-219 GCF_000703405.1 Apaloderma vittatum
ATCCTGCTGGCAAGCGACTGCAGTGGCTCTGGCCCCCGGCAGCTCTGCAGCTCTTGGTTTCGCTTTCGCTCTGGCAAAGCAGAAGGGAAAAAAAAATACCCAACCAAAAGCCGACCTTGAAACCCGTCAACTCCTTCTTTACCGGAACACACGAGACCTGAGGCAGCGCGGAAGGCGGTGCGATCGGCTGGGGGCCCGACCTGCTGAGGACAAACTGAA
>NW_009711535.1:251-2968 GCF_000703405.1 Apaloderma vittatum
CTTGGAGGTTGAAGCTGGCTCGTTTGGGCGTGTTTAAAGATTTTTCCCCCCCTGCAGAACCTCCCTTCACTGCAAAGGAGCCTCCCAGTCCTGGTGGTGTGTGGAGCCACCACCAGCTGTCAATTTGGGCTTCGTGGGGAAAACATCATGGGTGGGAAAAACCCGTGAGAGAAGAAATGAATGAACTCTGATGACATCTTGACTACTGCCTTTCTCCCCCGTCTTTCAAACATAGGGAGATAAAAATGGCTGCTTCTCTGCTGCTCTGTTCCTCTGTAGTAACGCTACTCACGCTTGCTGTGGGCTGCTGTCACGACATATACACAAGCAGGAAACCATGATAACCCCCAGCCACAGCTCTTCCAGTACAGTTTCCTGACACCCAGCCCAAGAAGCACCTTGTGCTGGCCAGACACAGATTCTTGATACAGACTCACCTCTTGCATCCCAGTTTCATCCTCACCCACCACTTCAGTCCTTCTTGGAAAAGCCTCACAGGTAATATTAATTCTTCCAAACGAAGTTAGGTTTAGGAGTCCTAAGCTGTCAGACGTGGCCAGCCTCTCTGACTAGCTCTCCCACTGCCTCATCAGGGTGATATCACACACCTACCAGCACACCCTGTGCATCCCTGCATCCCCCTTCAATCTGAGATGTACTCATCTCTGCTCCCCCGGCCCGACATGTTACTGTCTGGTATTATCTGGGCTCTCAGAGGGCACCTACATACTCCCGTCAGCCAGTGAAGCAAAGCCTGTGTCTGTGCAACTCCCTCACCCCAGGCAAAGGCAGCAGTGGTTGTCTGTTAAGGCAAGGCCCCTTCTTCTGATTTGTTTCTCTACCTGCTCCAGCAGAGCCAAGACAGCATTTCAGCAGCCTTGCCCATTAGCTGTTTACGGAGAGGAGCTGGGGGAGTTCAGTGCTGTGGCTGTGGAATGAGTTGTGTGTTGCTGCCAGCAGAGAAGCTCCAACAGAGCAGTTGTGAAACACACTGTTCTACAGAGCAGTGAGACACTTTTCGTTGTTCTCTGTAACCAAATCTCTCCAGGTATCTGCCAAAGCTACCGCTCTTTTCCATTTGCCAGAGGTGCAATCCATTGCACGCTGAATCAGCCTGGCTAAAAGGAACAGCTCTGGCAAAAAGTTGTGGAACTTCACAAGTTAATTAGTAAATGTAACTTTACCGGGTAGGTATCATGTTCAAGAGAAGCCATTCAGTGTCACTGCAACTGCTGGGAGAGGGCTGTGTATCTGTTCTCCTACACAGTAAAATGAAAACCAGTTAAATAACTATGTGACGACAGATAAGGAGGTATTGACAAGGGGATGTCTAGACAACGAGGGGAAAGAATATACTAATTGTGATGAGAGAAGAAGCAGCAGCCTATACCAGCAGCCAAAGGGCTCTCTCGTTCAGCTAAGGGGAGTAGGTGATGCCAGGGAGGCAGATGCCTGTGTACTACAGGGAATTTCAGGTCACACTGTGGAATCAGAGAAGTGATGGTGCGAGGAGACCCCTGGAGGTCTCTTATTCAACCTCTGGCTCAGTCAGGTTGCCCTTATTTTGTCTGACCAAGTCTGGAAACACTCCAAGGGTGGAGACAGTGCCAGCTTTCTGGGTCCTGTTCCAGTGCTGTGTTTACCCTTCTGGTAAAATAGTCATTCATGAAGTTCAGCCTGAACCTGCCAACTTCAACTTTTTGCCATTACCCTTTGTTATATTGCCTGCTACTATCTTTGTAACTACGTTCCAGGTATTGGTAGAAAAGGAAAAGGAGCAATTACTGTGGGTGTAATCTAGCTATCATGCAAGTAGCAGAAATATGGTAGAATAACAGTCATCCCTGGTGTTAAAATATTCTGCTGTTCAGGACTGATAGAAAGGAAAAGAAAAACAATGCATTAGCATCACATGGATGATGTTACAGGCTGTTTAGATGAAATTCAGGAAGTTAAAAGAGGCTTTCTTCAGTGCAGCTCAGGGTCAGCTGTGAACGACTCAAGTCCGTAACCAGATACATAGGTAGAGACCTAATATTAAAAGAGATAAATCCCAGTAAAAACTATGCTGCCATGGGGAAACTAACTTCAGAATTATGGAGCAGAGAATAATCTCTCACGATTGTAATGGGCCTTGGGTCTATAATTCTCCCTATGACAGATGGCAAATTCCTTCACAAAGCCATCACTGAACCTACAAAATGTTTGTTTGTTGTAAATAGCAATTAAGTCATAGAGCAGGTGATCATCAAAAATAAATTTGGAGCGTGTGATCATTATTTCCTTACATATAAATTAAGTGGGAAGCTACATAAGAATAGGCCTATACTGTACATGCAAGTTTTATTTTAAAAGAAATTAAACCCCAAGGAATTAAGAAACTCTTTAATTTGGACTGTAGTAATAAGGAAACTGGATGTGAAAGATCCCCAGAATTTCTGAGAGATATGCATTGTGGCTGTGGAACTTACACCTCAAATAAAGAGGCAAAAGTCACTCTGTAGCTACCTGGATGAAGAGCCACAAGGTGAAGAGTAAGAAGAGAGATCAGCAAAGAAAATTATTCTTCAAATGTTTGTGAATATAATGTAATGTCAATGTGGAAAATGGATTTTTAAAAGAAGAGAATATAAATAAATAATTGAACCAGGAAGGAGAAAGTGGCTATGAAAAGAGGATGGGGTCAAAAATAAAAATAATTTTAAAAATTAAATAAA
>NW_009711536.1:0-298 GCF_000703405.1 Apaloderma vittatum
CTCCTGTCGGTGTCGGCACAGGGGGCAGAGAGGAGCTGGGGATTCACGCTTGGACGGCGGTGACCTAACGGCTGCGGTAGCCCAAACGTGAGAGGGGGGATAAAAAAATAAACCAAACAACCTGACCAAACCGCTTTTTTATCTCCTGTTCTTCACAGCTGGGGCTGAAGGACCCAAGGTCAATGTTTTCCCTTATCGGCCAGTGCTCGGAGCGTGCCAGCAGTCCCTCGCAGCAGCCCCGGCCGCGCCGAGCCACCCCTGCCTGGAAAATCGCCGCCCAAGAGCGCGTTTTCCAGCC
>NW_009711536.1:424-1025 GCF_000703405.1 Apaloderma vittatum
GAGCCAGGGTAATTTTGATCTATTGCCGAGACGCCGCGGCAACCTCGAAATATAAATGATAAATCCACTTTCTGCTAACGGAGCCTACTTGGATTTGGTTCTCCTTTCCCCTGGAAAAATTCCATAGGCTTGAAAAAAAATAAAAAATAAATCACCTGCGACTTGGGGACTGAGAGCTCGGAGGTGTTTGTCCTTACAAACACCTTCATGGTTCTTCACGCCTGGGGCTGGAGCAGCAGCCTGGCAAGGCAGGAAAGGACAACGTGAAGGTGGGAAACAAATTCGCCCCGTTGGGGTGATGCTTAAAGGTTTGATATTTCAAAGTTTTACGGGACCTGATGGCCGCTGGGGCCACCCGCTTTTATCGCCGTCAATATTTCCATTAAGCTGGAAACAAGTTGACGACGCAAACGAGCACCCGAGACGGCGAACTCATCGGCGCGGCTCCCGCGGGAGGACGCCAACGCGGCATCTGAAGAGGACGGGCTTTTTTGGGGAGGAGGACACGTCCCTGTTTCTGTGTGGAGGCGTTCCTCGGCCACGATCCGGGCAGCGTCTCAGAGCTGGGGTTGGTCCCGGCGGGACTGAGGAGCTCCTGGGA
>NW_009711536.1:1760-2085 GCF_000703405.1 Apaloderma vittatum
CCTTTCCGCGTAGAGGGCATCCCCCCCCGTCCGCCGGCGGCGCAGGCAACTCCTCGCGCTCCGCAGGTCCGGCCGGTTCCGACGCCCTCGCTCCTTCCAACCAGCTTCTCCTCCTGCCCACCTGCGCCTCGCAGGGCAAACGCGCCGATTACCTCGCTCTAATCCAGAGATAAGGTCCGAACGCTCCGGAATCCCAAGTTGTGCTGTTTTATCTCCCGGCCGTGTCGATTTTTCCGCCGGCCCTTCAGCGTCGCCGGCCGCCCCGCGTGGCTCTCGCCATGCTCCCCCTCTCTCTCCGCTTCCAGCTGGGGCCAACCCGGCCCGG
>NW_009711537.1:0-3126 GCF_000703405.1 Apaloderma vittatum
CCTGCAACCAGTTCCCAGCCCAATCAGATCCAGTCAGATGAGGCCCTTCGTACTTCTTAGCAGTTATTACATTTTCTTCATGAGTAAAGTCCGTTGATTGAGACTGCAGCAGTTGATTGAACAGACTTAATATCAAGAAGTTTTTTGTGTATTTGTCTGAAATAGAAAACATGAAAGGGCTGGTTTGAGCCTCTGAGAATAGTCTCTGGTACAAACTGCTCTTCTGAAAGACACTTTCTCTTTTGTGAAGGAAATGACCTTAGTGCATGGGCATTAATTTGGAAAGTTTTCTGTGCTGGATCTGCTCACTGGTGCCCAAGCGATACACAAATGTCCCAGTCTTTATTTCACCCCTTACTGTATCAAGGCAAAAGTTGGACAGTATTCTGCCTGAGTTAGGATGTGTGACAAAGTAATTTCCAGGAAAGCTTTTTTTTTTCAGAGAGCAGGGGGTCAGAGGTGAGGAAGTTAGAAACGAGGTGGAAGAAGGAAGCAATCCCAGATGACTGAGGTATGGAGAAGGGAGATTTGCAGAGGAAATTGGTTGAGAATGACAAGTGGGCTGGAGAGAAGAGGGCTGTGGGCTTCAGAATTAGACCGTGGCAAGACCTGCAGGTCACTGTGATGAGTGGTCTGGCCATCGGCAAACTTTTTTTGATAGTAGGGGAACAGGAGTGAAACTGTTTTCATGTTAATTTTAGAAACTGTTGTTTGTGTGATGACAAGGAAAAAAGAGACAAGCTTACTTTTGCTGCTTCTTTGCCATCGTTGCACGTATAAATGCAGTTATGAAGAAATCATCATTTAAATTACAGGAGACTTTTGATAACAAAGAAATGGTAGATGATGCAGCTCCTCCTGGGCATGGAACTCTGCAAAGAGGTATTCTTTATTTAGTAACATTTCTGTTACCATCGGAGAGGCTGTAATTGCTATTCAGGGTTATTTTTCTCCCTAGAATGTGGTAATTAGTATAATTATAAAAAAGAAGTTGCTAAGAACAGTTTTAGTGTAAAGGCCAGGATGAGAGCAAAACAAGGCCAATAGTGTTTCACTTTGTTTGTGTGTTCTTCCTGATTAAATGCTTCTGCACGCGGGCTTTAATTTAATTTATCGGCAGTGACATGTACCAGTGGTCTTGCCAGCATGTGGAGAACAGTATCTTTTTCTTTCTTTTTCTTAAGTTCTTCCTGGAGTACACAAAAAATGAAACCTCCTTTATTGAGAGAAAAGTGTTCTGTTAAAGGTTATCCTGGTGTTTGGCCATTCCCGCTACAGTTTCTCCTAAGGGCAGTTAATTAATAACAAATTAAGCCAATCTACCTTGGCCCATTAGCTCATTTCCTCATTATTGTACATTTATTGTTTTTTTCATTGATAGCTAAACTCATTTTACATGAGTGACGGCTTTATTGGTAAAAATTACACTTGCGAGTTTTGCGTAGGGAGAACCTGGGAAGTTCTTGTGTTTGTTCAAGTGTTTCTGCAGGTCGTTCCATCTATTTTCTTATTGTACGAGCGGCTTCCCCTCTTCAGCACCTTGCTTTGTCCGTGCCCACCTCCGAATATCCAGCTTCTCCAGCAGGAAACGAGCCGCAAACATCTGTCCTTCACACACACAGATCTCAGTGAAACCGTATAATCAAGATTCTCCAAGTGTGGTCTGTGCTCCTCCAAATCGGAGGAGCGAGGAGGCGATCTTCCTTACTTCCCTCTGGTCGAGGGACGGAGAATTCCGTGTGCGTGTGGGTGAAGCAGGATTTGAATGCAAACTTGTTTGTGTTGTTTGTCACCAGAACAAAGGCAGCAACTCGAATGGAACATTTGTTTACTGAGCGCTTTTGTTATTAATCCTCTCGAGCACTGCCAAGTCACTGCCTCTTTGTGGCTGTCTGGATGTGTGAGAGTATATTTGCGAATTAACTTCAGACCGAGGGTTGCTGGGGCGGTGTGCGCAAGGAACCTCTCAGGGCTGTGGATATCCAAGCTGCTTTTTTTTGCAGTGCCCCTTTTCAAGACAAATTTTCCCCATTTATTTTATTTTTTGGAAGACATACAGTGAACTGTGGCTTATTGGTAGGGACATAAATTCTTACTCTGTCTCTGTCCTTGCTATGAGGAGATCTTATTGCAGCCTTTCGTTAGCTCAAGGGGTCTTGTAAGAAAGATGAAGAGAGACTTTGTACTGAGGTCTGTAGCAATAGGAGAAGCATCAACCATTTTCAACTGAAAGAAGGTAGGTTTAGACCGGACATAAGGAAGAATTTCTTCATTCCGAGGGTGATGAGGCACTGGAACAGGTTGCCCGGAGCAGCTGTGGGTGCTCCCTCCCTGGGAACATTCTGAGCTGGGTTGGGCGAGGCTCTGAGCAAGATGCTCTTGCCCTTGGCAGAGGGTTGGACTAGAAGATCTTTAAGGTCCCTTCCAGCCCAAACCCTTCTGTGGTTCTGTGTTGTCCTTGGGGTTGAGTTCAGGCCAGAGGGCCCTGCTTACCCTGAGCTCGTTACCACCTGCCCTCTGCTGCAATTCCCAGTTGCACCAATAGAGTTGAGCCTGACGTTGCGTGGTGATCATGACTACGAAAATGCTCTGGTTAGGAACCTGTAAAGTAGAACAGTAATTGTATCAGTGATTCGGTTACAGTGCAGCAAGGAGCATGGTAAAAATAGGTAGAGAAATTCATAGATGAGTTTCAGCATGAAGAGCAACTACAAACTGGTTTAAAACCTAAATTGTCTTTAGCTATGGATTGAGGTTTAGTTTTGACAAAGTTTATACCTTTACTTTTACATGCATACGCAAAAAAATCACACTAAAATGTATGAAAGACTAATTGTTGAGACCTCGGTGAGATATTTATGGACCAAGTTTTGCTGAGCTTCTCTGGTTTCATTCACAGTTGCTTGCTTGAGAATGGCACCTTAGCAGGGAATGCAGAGTAGCTGAAAAGACAATTTTGGAGATGGAAAGAGGTTTAATAGTTGAAGAGATGAGGTGAGGTAAAAGGCTCAGGGCCAATTCCCAGCTCTGTTGTGATGGGATAAATGGATGCATTTAATTTGCTAAAGAATATTACTGATGAGGATACTAATTTTGACTGGTGGGAGTTTAAACTTTTCCGTTGGA
>NW_009711538.1:0-5685 GCF_000703405.1 Apaloderma vittatum
GCCCCCAGTCCACCAGAATCACGCCCACCAACTGCCCCAGACCGTCCTGGAGGGATCCCAACTTTTTGGTCCAGCTAGACCCCAGTGTCTCCTCCACCAAGAGAGGTCTCCAAGGTGATATCAGGGCAGTGACATTCAGGAGACCAGGATGAATGAGTCAAGGGTACTGGGGGCAGGCAGGTGGCAGGCACTGCCACCAGAGCCCTCCCAAAGGGTCTATGGGGGTCCAGGGAAGGCTTTTCCCCAGAGAGACCCACACACAGCCCACCAAGGTCAAGCTAAGACGTGTGAATCGCTCCCGTTAACAGATGGGGCGATTACAGCGTTAAATTACTCAGGGTCTAACCGATAACCAGGTCACAGAGAGACCGATCAGCAGGCGCAGAGCTCCAAGGAGTTAATGAGAATTAAGAAAAAAAGTTGTAGGCGCAGCCACATGAGGATGTTAGATGAAGAGCCCTGGATCCATCAGTGTCACCTCAAAGTGACACCTCCAGTGATGCCCAAACCCATTAGTGCCACCTCCAAGTATCGCCTCCAGTTGTGTCTCCGCTAGTGGCACCAAGTGCCATCTCCAGTGGTACCCAAATCCACTAGCACCACCTCCAAGTCCTAACTCTAGTTGTGCCCAAATTCATCAGTGCCGCCTCCAAGAGTAGCTCCAGCCCAGAAAGGTCCCCTTGTGCCCTCAAAATCCCATCCCTCCACATCCCATCAGGCAGCTCTGTGGTGGCAGAACACATACCACGGAGCTGCTCAGGATCCCAGGAGAGCTGGTTGTGGGAAGGGCCAGTGTGCCTGTGCCATCAGCACTGGTGAGCAATGAACACCCTCAAGAGCGCCACGGACGGCTCCGAACATTCGAGTTGGGTCACTCACAGGTGATGGGGACCTCGTGGCACTTGGTGATGAGCCCTCCACCTCAAGGAACCACTTTTACTGTCAGGAAGGCAGCGGCATTGTCAGAAAAGATGAGGGGGTCTGCCAACGGCGGCTATTGACAGATGTCTAAGAGGACGGCAAATAATCCCGTCTTCCTCTGGGAGGATTCGGGTCGCCCTCGCCCTCGCCGGGGGTTTATCCATTGTCTGGATCTGCCGGCGGTTGTTATTTTTGGTCAGCACCACGTTTTGCTTGGCCTCGCCGGCAGTAGGAAAATAGGGAGGAAGAAGAGAAAGCAGAGGAAGGCTGCTTGGCCGGGAGGGGAAGCATACCAGCTCAGCTTTGGGAGGGGGCAGCGGGGCACCCTGCAGCCCTCACTTGGGCAGTCCAGGTCCGCCTCCTCCCAGCCCCACAGCCCTGCTGAGCACAGCCAAAACTCGCCACAGCACCAGGCATCACAGCCTCTCACTGTGATTGCTCACAGTAAATCCCAGTGGACCGGAGAGGCTTGAGAAGTTTTTGGTGGGCAGCAGGCTCTGGCAGCCAAAAAAAGCACAGGAGAGCTCTGGCAGGGATGGGCAAACCCTGCCGCACACCCTGCCTGCACACCCTGCCTCAGGTCCATCCGGATGGGCCAAAAAAAAGATCTCATGAAGGCAGGTCTCCAAGCTGCCCTGACCCACCTCCTCCCTGTGTTGTGTCACCCTCATCCTTCAATCTCCATCTCCCAGCGCTGCAGCATCCCAGGCAGCAGGCAAACCCTGCTGGCAGGACCCATCCTTCCTAACAGCTCAACCAGCTGCCAGGATCTGCACCCATCCCTCCAAGCCCTCTCGAGCTTTTCCCCATGCCCAACACCATTTTCAAGCGAACTCCGTGGCCTTTAAGCTGCCAAGGTGCTGGAGCTGCTCCGCAATCAGTTCACCCGGCTCCTACCCTAAAACGCTGCCGCTGGAATCCAAACTGGGCATCCGTCATCTTACTTGCCAGGAATATATCCAGCCCCCACCCCCCAAAAAAGCAATACTGCCTCCTAAGGAGCCAGCAACAAAAGCCCTCGAGTTCAGCAGCGAAGCGGAGCCCGGCATCAGGCGTTTCCACCAGGCTCCAGATTCTCCGCCAAATTCAAAACCACTCAAAATAAAAATGAGCAGCAGGGTCAGGTCAGGGCTGGAAGGGCTGGGGAGGAGGGTGCCGGGTCAGGGCAGCTGGTGGGGATCGCCCGGGATGCTCCAAGGAAAATCCGTGGCCAAGGCAGCGCTGAGGGAAGTGAGAGCTGCCAAACCAGCCAGGCCCCCAGTGAAACCTCCCTGCTCGTTGTGTCCCCGTCCCCCGACTTCGGCCATTTCCAGTCGCGTCCCCAGGAAAAGGAGCAGCGCGTTCCCAGCCAGCCCAGCCCCCAGCCCAGGCAACGCCAACCCAAATAGCTGCGAGAGGCGCTCCCCTCCCTGGGAACGGCGACTCGGCCCCGCGTTCACATGCCCCGGCGATGCCTGATTAAACTCCCAAACTCCGAGGGAATACCCCTGAGGCTGTCTGCAGATAAGCTGGGATCTGGGCTGCTCTCAGGAAATGCAGGAACTGGGAAGATTCTTTTTTTTTTCCCCATTGAAACCCTAAATAATTAAAGAGAGCCGACCCTGGTGCACTACAGCTCGGACACGAGCGCTTGCCCAAGCTCACTGCCGCCCACCCTGCGAGTTTTCCGCTCCCCGGCATGGACAGGAGGTGATGGGTGACCCCAGCACGGTCACCTCCATGGTGAGGGAGGTGGGAATGGGAGCCAGAGAGCCAGGACAACTCAAGGCAGCACAGGTGAGCCCAGCATGACCCGCTGGGCTCAGTGGGATGCGCTGGAGGATGCTGAGCAAGAGGACAGTGATGAGGACCTGGGTGGACAGAAGGCTGCTGCCAGCAAGGCCAGCAGGTAGCAGAGTATGGAGACACTTTCTGGCAACACCTCCAGGACCTGTGACGCTCTACAGGTACCCCATCCTTTCCACTCATCCTGGGAAACACCGGATGACACTGGTTTCACCAGTCCCTGGGGTCTCCTGTGACTCCTACAATCCTTCTCCTCCCCTTTGGCTTCTCCACAGACATGTAGACACAGCACTAGACCTAACTCTCCAAAATTGTTCACATGCTCATGGGCAGTCAAGAAAACCATGCTCAATGAGATGGATGAGCTAGAGTAGCCCGGGAAAAAGACGGAGATGGTGCTCCTACCTTTCATACCTGAGGAAGCCCAGGGAGCAACCAGCTCCTCACCTTCCAGGAAAGCAGAGCCGCAAGGAGGGTTTGCACCATGATGCTGGGACATCACAGGGTGAGCAACCAGGAACAGCCTCATCCTGGCTGCCAGGGCTTTGATGGGCAACCTACTGTGATATTGTAAGTGAGAAGATCTACCTTCAGCCAGGATGACACCTAGAAAGATCAGCACGGAACGCCCACCATGCTCTCAGATGGGCAAAGGTGTCTGAGGCCGGAGAAATACAGGTAAGGCACCCACCTAAGTCAAACTCTCCTTTGGAGGAGATGTTTAACAGCTCTCTTGGTTGTCATGCTTCTTCAAGACTCAGCCCAAAAAGGAGGGTGTCTTCCTTCCCTGGGATAGGACAGAAGAATAGCAGTCCTGGGCAAGCTGGTGGGAAGTCATTAGAAGAACGGTTCCCAGCAAACTGTTGGGACAAGAAGTCCTGCCTTAGGGATGTGGTGGGACAATGGCGAGGGGTGGTACTAACAAAGCTCAGTCTCTGTCTTTAACCGGATACAAGTTTGGCTGCAGAAAGCAATTTGACTGCTACAAACCAGATTTTCACTGGATGTCTTGCACAGACACAAGATATTCCCATATACAAAGGCTGGTGACAGGACAAGGGACAACAGTTTTCAAGTGGAAGAGGGCAGTATTAGGCTAGACATGGGGAAGAAGTGTTTTACAGTGAGGGAGGTGAGATCCTGGAACAGGTTGCCCAGAGAAGCTGTGGATGTCTCATCCCTGGAAGTGCTCAAGGCCAAGTTGGACGGGGCTTTGAACAACCTGGTCTATTGGGAGGTGTCCCCACCCATGGCAGGGAGGCTGGAATGAGACAATCTTTAAGGTCCCTTCCAGCACAAACTATTTCCCCATTCTGTGGTAATTTAGCCACCAGCACCATGCCTTAATAAAAAAGTGCAAGTGAGCTGGATGAGGCCGGAGATCTCAAAGTACTGGCCACAAGATAGCCAGAAAGCCAAGCTGGAGCTGCCACCACCACCAGTCACGACACGAGTCATGACAGGGAGACTCTCAGATGAAACGGCTGCAGGACACACACTGAGAAACAGGGGGATGGACTCTGCCTGAGGACTTGAGGAGAGAGGCTGTGGAAAAACCCGTCTCACAAGATGTCACAATACAGGGAAGAGCCACAAGACCAAGCCTGGGGCATGAAGGAAACACTGCATGGTGGGAGGAGCTGGAGAGGGCTCAACGCTGATTGCACAGGAGATGTGCTTGGAGAAGACTTGATAACGGGGTGTAAGCATCCTGCTGGACTCAATGGTCCTTCTTGGCCCCAAGCTCTGAGGGTCTACAACTACAACTGGAGTTTGATATCACTGCTCCTGCCTTTCCTCACTTCCCAAAAGCTGAGCAACAAGTGGCAAGATGGAATGGTAAGGAACAAGCTAGATGTGGCTGTTGTCACAGTTGGTGCCTGACATGTGATGGTCCACCCCTCCTCCAGCCAGCTCAGGGTGGGTTTCGAGCTCCCAGCCTCCTCCCAGAGACCTGCCTGCTTAATTGGTGACCCCTCAGCAAGAGAATCATCTTACTTCACCCGTGGAGAAGGATTTGATCCCATGCTCTCCTGAAGCCAACACAATGGACACCCTCCTCCATCTGCTGCTTTCTCCAGTTGGCTCCATCTCCTCCTCTCTCCTCTTCCCCACGCTGGCACCACCATGCTACCGCCTCAACATGCCTTGTCCCTTGCTCCTAAGGGCAAGCAGGGCAGGGAGCCCCAGCAGCCTGGGTCTTGCAGGTGGTGGATGGAGCAGAAGGAAACTCATCGCCATGTCTATGATGAGCCACTGGCATTTTAAGGACTGTCCATGACACCCTCCTTGGTCTTCTGGCAGATGGTCAGCAAACCCCAGATGTGATTGAGGGCAAGGTAGGGGAACGTTGCACTTGTGAGGTGGAGGAAGGTGCATTTCCATCCCGAGAGCTTCACAAAAAGACCCAGCCTAGGGGTTGGGTTTTTTTCCTTTGGGAGGTTTTGACACATTCAACATGGGGCACATCCAGGGTAACAGCAGAGAAACATTCCTAACCAGGTTCCCCTCAACTGACGTGGCTTCCCCATCCTCACGTAGCCCATGTGAAGCTGAGCTGGGAGAGGGAACATCCTCCTGAAGGATGTTCACCAACAAAGAGCCCGTTCTTCATCCCAGCAATGGCCTTTCATGATGCATCAAAGCCAAAACGCCCACAGTCAGCACCCGCAGAGGAATTTGGGAACAGGCATCTCTAAAGGATGGCTACAGATGTGACGGCCACCGACATCTCCCGCTGTACCCGCAGCTCCAGCTCAAGGGGTTTAAAGCTGAACTAGTGCAAGTCCCTCCCGCAGACCCCCGAGGCGTAAGGCTCCCTGAGCTCTTAATGGGCTTAGGGAGCTGCTGGGACCGGAGCGGCTCCCCCAGCCTAGGGACCTGGGGGGGGACTTAAAGGCATGGGCTGACAGCCCCCCACCGCACCCCCAATCCCAGCCATCCCTGGCACAGCAGGGCCATCCTGGGCTCTCACTGACA
>NW_009711539.1:0-1590 GCF_000703405.1 Apaloderma vittatum
AAAAAGAGGAAAAAAATAGAATTTTGACGGGATTTTGGTGGCGAGACGCGGCGGCGACGCTTCCTTGACGAAAACGAACCCAAAAAATCATGAAACAACCAAAAAATACGAAGATTTACAGGTAAAAAAACCCACCCGGATGGCGGCGCCATCATGGATTCCCCTCAGGCCCTGCCGCCATCTTGGGGCGCCGTCGTTATCCCTTAATTAATTAAAAGTTTGTCTTAAATCAAAGGCAAAAGCCGAAATTTGGGGCGGGAGAGGGATTTTCTCCGCGGGTATCGCGAGGGGCTGGGCCCAGCTGCCCCTTGAACCCGTCGCCGGGTGAAATTCTGCCATTTTTCGGCCTGTTGCGGCCTTTCTGGACCAAAACTGGCGTTTCACACCCCAAAACCTCCCTCAATCCAAGTTTTGAACCCCAAAATGTCTCTAAATCAGAATTTTGAACCCCAAACCCTCCCTAAATCAAGAGGTTTGAACCCCAAGATGTCTCTAAATCAGAATTTTGAACCTCAAAACCTCCCTAAATCAAGAGTTTTGAACACCAAAACTTCCCCGAGTTGGAATTTTGAACACAAAAAGCTCCCTCAATCCAAGTTTTGAACCCCAAAATGTCTCTAAATCAGAGTTTTGAACCCCAAAAATTCCCGAAATCGAGTTTTGAGCCCCCAAACCTCCCTAAACCAGAGTTTTGAACCCCAAAACCTCCCTAAACCAGTTTTGAACCCCCAAATGTCCCTAAATCAAGAATTTTGAACCCCAAAACTTCCCTAAATCAAGGATTTTGAACTCCAAAACTTCCCCGAGTTAGAATTTTGAATCCAAAAAGCTTCCTAAATCCAAATTTTGAACCCCAAAATGTCTCTAAATCAGCGTTTTGAGCCCCCAAATCTTCCTAAATCGGAATTTTGAACTCAGAAATCTCCCTAAATCAGAATTTTGACCCCCAAAACTCTCCCTAAATCTCCGTTTCTGAGCCTAAAAGTCTCCAAAATCGCTGTTTCGAGGACCAAAAGTTCCCCAAGCGGGTGTTTCACAGGCCAAGATCTCTCCAAATTAAGCGTTTCTGAGGACAGAAACTCCTAAATCAACATTTCCGTACCCAAAAAAGCGTTTAGGAGACTCCAAAAATTCCCTAAATGGGTATTTCTCGGCGCCAAAGCTCCCTAAATCATCATTTCTAAGCTCAAAAGATCCCTAAATTGTAATTTCTAAGCTCAAAAGCTCCCTAAATATCTGTTTCGGAGCCCAAAAGTTCCCCAAGTGGGTGTATGTGAGGCCCCAAAACTCCCAAAATTGTTATTTTGGACTCCAAAACTCCCTAAATCGTTATTTTGGACTCCAAAACTCCCTAAGTCGGGGTTTCCAAGCTCAAAATGTCCCTAAACAAGAGTTTTCAACCCCAAAATCTTGCTAAATTGAGAGTTTCGAACTCCAAAACCTCCCTAAATCAGAAATTTGAACCCCCAAACCTCCCCGAGTTGGAATTTTGAACCCCAAAAGCTCCCTCAATCCAAGTTTCAACCCCCAAAAATGTCCGTAAAACCTCCCTAAAATCGAGTTCTGAACCCCAAAACGTCCCTAAATCAA
>NW_009711540.1:0-735 GCF_000703405.1 Apaloderma vittatum
CGAGGGGGGAGGCTTTCGGCGGGGAGAGGAGGACGCTTTCCATTCATTTACTTAGTTTCTGCCCATTATCTCTCTGTATCTCCCTCCTCCCAGTCTGGCCAGTTCCTCCTGCCTGCTGTTTCACTGCTGAGGGGAATAGGACGTGCCAGTCCCCCCGAAGATCCAAGTCTAGACGTGCATCCTCCGTTAGAAAACATCTGAAGTCAAGGACATGCATCCCTATGAGAAAGGGAAACAGCCTTAATTTTTTTTTGTTAATGTTTCCAATACTAGATGCAAACCCCAAAATAGAACAAAAAAGTTTCTTTGAAACATCCCTCCCTCCTCTCTAGCCCGATGGCCTTTGAGTTTCTCGAGGGAGGTGTCATCTCAAGGCCAACGGTGTTTAAAAGGGAGACACCGTCCTCTCCTTCCGCCCAAGGGTTTTTGGGAGGCGTGCGAGCGGCTCCGGTGACTACGCTGGGAGCAGCCGAAGTGGGAACATGAAGGCTGCTGCTCTTTGGGTGCTTTTGCTGTGCCTGGTGCTGCTGCTCCCCTCGGCAGCGCTTCCGAGAAAGGGGATGAATCGGCTGCAGCTGAGCCTGATGGAGGAGCTGGGACCTGAAGCTGAGGATGGAAAGAGAGAAAACGCAAGTTTGCAGAGAACGACACCCAGCTCGGTGGCAAGATCCAGGCGCGCTGCTGCCACTCGCCTCTTCTCTAAGCCCGACCCAGGAGCGAAATGCCTCCAGGGGC
>NW_009711540.1:1181-1420 GCF_000703405.1 Apaloderma vittatum
ATTGGTGGGGTGGGGTTCCTTTCGGAATTAGCGAAGCGATACAGGAAAATGCCTTTTATTCGTAAGAGCCTTTAGTAGCGATGATAGCTTGCGTGCAACAGGATGCTTGTCCCCGCCTGTGACTAACACCTCTGCGCTGCAGCCTTGGTGGCTTCTGTTCTGTTTTCAGGAAGGCAAACCTTGCTCAGTTTCTGCCTTAACAACACAGATTAGGACCCTGTCCCCACTCCAAGTGATGG
>NW_009711540.1:1448-1686 GCF_000703405.1 Apaloderma vittatum
CCCGGCGTTGGCAGAAGCCCCTTGGCTGGGGCACACGCCCATCCCTCATGCTCGGTGTGGCCAAGGAGCCCGGGGTCCTGGGCTTGCTTGTGGAGCTTCAGCCTCACAAAAAGCCCTCATCAGCTCCTGTCCCAGCTGCTCTGGTTGCTGTGTGGGACCAATGCTCGGCCCCGAAGCCCCTTTTTCACCCCTCAGCCCCCTCCAGGAGTCCCGTGGCTGCCAAAGGGGCGACTCACCA
>NW_009711541.1:0-1054 GCF_000703405.1 Apaloderma vittatum
AACTTATCTGAGAAAAAAAGGGGTAACAGCTGCATGTATAGCAGCTATAGCACCTGTAGCACGTATTGCACCTACAACACCTAAAGTACCTGTAGCACCTACAGCACCTATAGCACCGATATCATCTATTGCACGTATTGCACCTATAGCGCCTATAACATCTATTGCATGTATTGCACATATAGCAGCTATAGCACCTGTAGCATCTACTGCACCAACAGCACCTATAGCACCTATAACACCTACAGCACCTATAGAACCTATAGTATCTATTGCATGTATTGCACGTATAGCACTTATTTCATATTTTACACGTATTGTACCTGTAGCACCTATAGCATCTCTTGCACGTACAGCACCTACAGCATCTATTACACGTATTTCACCTATAGCACCTGTAGCACCTATAGCATCTATTGCACGAATAGCACCTATAGCACCTATAGAACCTATAGAACCTATAGCACTTATAGTATCTATTGCATGTATAGCAGCTATAGCACCTATCGTATTTATTACACCTATAGCACTTCTAGCCTGTATGGCGCCTACAGTACCTATAGCACCTACTGCACCTATAGCACCTATAGCATCTATTGCACCTACAGCACGTATAGCACCTACTGCACCTATAGCAGCTACTGCAGGTATTGCACCTATAGATCCTATAGAATCTCTTGCATGTATTGCAGCTATAGCACCTATAGCACCTACTGCACCTATAGCACCTGTAGCATGTATTGCACCTACTGCACCTATAGCACCTGTAGCATGTATTGCACCTACAGCACCTATAGCACCTGTAGTAGCTACTGCACGTATTGCACTTATAGACCCTATAGAATCTATTGCATGTATTGCACCTATAGCATCAATTGCATCTATAGCACATATAGCATGTATAGCACCTATAGAACCTATAGCACCTGTGAAAAATATAAGTGTGTTTCATGTCAAAAAATACAGTGTCAAGAATGCTGATGCAGCAACTGCAGATGGGCCTTGACCACAATCTTTAGAGGAGATTGTCTCAGCAACCTTGGAGAATAAAACT
>NW_009711542.1:0-231 GCF_000703405.1 Apaloderma vittatum
TAGGCTGGGGCGGCGCGGGGAGCACCGTGGCTGCCACCCCTGCCAGGGAACTCGCTCACCGTTGCCTCCCCAGTTCCTGGCAGAAGAGTTTCCCTCCACAGCTCCCAGGCACAGTGAGGGGAAGGATACGGACTTATGAGCTGGCCCAGGGGTGGGTGGGGGGGTGTGTGTCCCTCCTGCCCTCCCCTGAGGAGGTACCGGTATAGACCCCACTTTGGGGGGGGCCAAAAT
>NW_009711543.1:0-26547 GCF_000703405.1 Apaloderma vittatum
CTTTACAATCCCGGGGTCTGCGCTGGGGTCCCCGGAGAGCAGCACATCTGGATGCTGCTAGCGGGGTCAGGTCCCCCCTTGCCTAGGGCCACAAGAACTGGAGTTCAATTAAAAGAAATCACGGTTAACCCTTTGCTTTCCTCATTACTCTTTCTTTTCCCCTCTGTTCCCCCCCTCTCCGCAAATACTCTCTTCCCCACTCCCCCTTCAGTGTTACCACATGGCAGGCTGCTGCAGCAAATAGAAAGGCGAGAGGTTAAAGGGAAGAGTGAAACGCATCCTTTCAAAACCCAAATGGTTTCCTCTCTAGACAACACTCTCTACCAGCCCTGAAAAAAACAACGGGGGTGGGAGGGTGAGGGAGAGGACAGGCTGAGGATCTTAACCGCAAAAGGAAGGTTAAAAAAAAAAAAAATACCCTGGAAGGAGTCTCTGACAACTATGGACCTCATAGGGCATTTTGGTTTTAGGCTGCGTGACCGCCAGGCGATGGGGGAGAAACTACCTGAACACGTCTCCCGGCTTATGGGAGAGGAGCCCAACATTTGCAAAACACCCTTTTCCTTTTTCCCCAGCTCCGGGTTGAAGAGATGAACAAGTTGCTCAGCGGGTCCTCAGCGCTCCCAAAGGCTGGCAGATGTCAGACAGACCCCCCTCCCGAGCCCACCTAGAGATATTTTAGGAGCCCGAGACTGCATTTTATTGCCAGACGGGCACCGTGACCCCCCCAGGGGCTTATTTTGCATGTCTGAGGACGACTCGAAACGAAGTTTTCTTCGGGTCACTTGTTAGAGCGGGTCCGTCAGGGTTGATCCCTGCTTTACCTCTTGTGTTTGGGCTAAAATAAGATTTGCGAGAAGCCCGAGAGATAAGGTCGTGAGCGAAGCTGTTAAACACTGAAACAGGCAAGCCGAGCAATCTACTCTTTTCCTCCCAAATCACAATAGCACCTATTCTTCATCCTTTCTCTTTCCACTCCTCCCCCCCCACCAAAAAAAAAAATAAAATAATCAAACGCGCCCTTGAAGTTATCTCAAGCTCTTTGGAAAAAAAAAAGGCTGGAATATTCATGAATTCCGAGCGCCAAGCTCTGATTCATCCTAGGGGATTGTTCGGTGACTTTGGGGATTTAACTGTTTGCGAGGAAGGGAGCAAAGTCGGGCAGGGGGATGCAAATCCATCGCCGGGCACCGTGGTGATGGATGCTCGCCTTTTGGATGCACATGTACGTACAGCAAAGGAATTAGGATCTGCTTAATGTGGTTGCCACCAGACATCTGGAAAATCATTTGATCTTGGCAGCCACGGAAGATTTCAAACGCATACGTTGGCAAGGGCTGGTAGAAATCAGTTACTCCTCAATAATTATTATTTAATTTCTTTCTTTCCCCTTCAGTCCGCTTATGAATGAAACGAAATTCTCGACCCAAATTTTTAATGAGCTCAGGAGCGCTTGGCATGTCCCCACCTCCTCACTCCGTCCTTAGAACTGGGTTACACCGACCGCAGCCTCACACAGAGGAGGTGAAACCGCCCGATTTGGTGTGATCCGATCGGAATTAATAAGGACACGCTGGGGGGAATTTAGCCCGGGACTACTTCACGTCCAGTATCAAAGGAGTTAACCCCTCGGTGTAGTTCAATGCCAGTCCTTCCCGGGACTACCTAACATCAAAGATATGGATTTTCTGTCTGGAATTCACGCGGGGATTAGTGGTCATCACTTCATAATTAAAACCGTCTAGTTATTCTATAGGAATAAACATAATTAAAACCTTCCCGGGCCTCAGATGCAGGTCAGAAATATTCTTTTCGGAGGATGGGAAAGAGGTTTGGCTTGTTTCACCCTGTCTTACCCGAACAGCATCAGCTGAGCTCTCGTTAACCCCCAACCTGTGGTTTTGAATTAACGCTTTGAATTAATGCGGTAAATAGGGGAGGGGAGCCCTAGAAACCAGCAGCCACGTCCCGACTTTGTCATTAGAAAGTGGCTCATTTCCCACTAATTACCCACTAACTGTGGCAAAGTGTCTTTTTTTTTTTTTTCTTTAAATATATACACACACACCTTGCGCTAGGTATATTATACATGTAAATCTTCCTGTGTGTTCTATCCTCTGTAAAGGTATTTACAATATTTACCCTCACTCCTTGCTCGGAGCTGTATTTGCAGAAGGTCAGAGTCTATTCTGGTCCAGTCTTTACTAAAGGAAAAAAGAAAAAACTCTACCAAATTCAGCAAACGTTTAAAATTTTCGGGTCTGAGTTTCCTCTGGCACAGACTCCCGTTGGCAGAACAAAAAACGCAACGTGTTTTGTTTATTTTCTAAACCCACATTCTTACAAGCAAAAAAGCCCGAACTACAGCCCTGGGATTTGATCCCTAGAAAAGAATCCCAACTCTAAACTAAACTAATTGGGCAAACTTTTGCTTTTCAGCTGCAGCAATAAAAAGAAATCAGTAGCGTTTTCCAGCCCCCAGGACTGAAGGATCGGGTCCCTCCCACCTCTTGGTCTACAAGAACAGCCCATGGGATTTGGGAACTTGAGCCCGGAAAGTTATTCGCTGCTAATCAGTACTAAGTAAAATATAATGTCTTAAAAGTGATGTGGAGAAGACGCAGTAGCTTTGAAGCCGCATCGCAATTAGGCGGGGAAGGGCATAAAGCAGTGTCCTGCCTCGTTTTATTTGAGCAACATGTCCCAATAAAATAGCCCCCGCCCGCCCCTCCACCTCCTCCTCCATCCCGCAATTATTGAAAAGCTAAGGCACGAAAAAAACAAAAATACCCAAGGCCAAAAAACCAGGCTGCAGCGCACTAGCTCCAAACGTCTGGCCCCTCGCTTGAGGCCATAATTAATTTGAGATTTATTTTTATTGGAGAACCCAGTCTCGTCTGACCTTAGCCAAACAAGACTTCAGCTAGACCCTTGATGCGCTTGAATGGAACAGAATATTTCTCCCTAACTTCTCTTCAGGCGTCCGTGCCTGCTTTGAATTTATTCCCTCAGACTTCATATATTTGGAGATTTGCAGGAAAGATTTAAAGCATTCCCCACCACCACCACCTTAGCGTTCACTTTCTTCTTCTCCTTTTGCTCCCTTCTCCTTCCTCCACACCTCCTCTCTTTAACATAGGGCTGGGAGAGCATAGGAAAAGCTGGAATACAAAATTCCCTGTATCCAACATATTGATGGGGGGCATTTTTCTGCAAAATGTAGAAGAACGGAGCCGTCAGAAGGTCCAGAGTTGGGGAGGAGGATCGGTTGCTGCTGTCTACAAGCGGTAAAAGCCTAATCCCTTGTGCCCGAGAACCTGGTTTATTTTAGAAATCTGCATTTCTAGGAGAGAAACAACTTTTCTGCCACCTTCTCGACCTAAATTCAAACCGGCACTTGAAGGTAAAGGGGGGAAGAAACAATACCAGCCCTTCACCGTGCAGCCCGGGGAAGAAAAAAAAAGAGAAAAAAAAAGTCAAAGGGGATTCACTGGACAGAGGGAGACGGATTTTCCTATTTAAAATAAAGAGGTAGGCGCAAACGACAACTAAATCCTTAAGCACCGAGTTGTCATAAAGCATTAATCAACGACTTGCTAAAGTCTAACCACTTCGCAGTGTTCCTGCCTCAAGAAATGAGCACCCAAAAAAAAAAAAAAAAGGAGAAAAAATCAGTTGTATAGGCAAATTCTCATGAGGTGTGAGAATGATGTAAGAGCTCACAGCAGCTTCTGCTCACTCTACCCCTGCAATTCCAACCCTCTCTGGAGGTGCCTGGTCCCGTCCTCCCGAAGGAAAAAAAAAGACAAAACCTATAATGCTCTAGAGGATGCTCTCCGTCAGAGCAAAACTACCTGAACCGATGGAAAAACAGTTCATGAAGGCTTTGATTTTCCCTTTTCTGCCAGGCTGAGACTCTCTGGCTGCTCCCAGGAGCGCCGTGATCCGCACAGCCTCGTTTCCAACATCCCTGAGCACCTGCGGGGTGACCCGGGCACGGATTCCCCCGCAGCGCCTTCCCCTCCCTTGATTCATAAGGTATCAGCTCTGCTGCAAAATTTTGGTTGGGGAAAAATAAAAAAAAAAAAAAAAGAAAGAAAGAACTGGATATTCTTTCCTTGCAACCTGTGCCCGGGCAACCTCTAGCTGCTGCTGTTCAGCGGGAGAGATAACGGGTCCGCGTTCAGGAGCTTTCATATTGCCTACTCCAAAGAAAATCTGACTGTTTTGTCCTTAAAAAAATATATTCCCCCTTCTCTCTTTAGGGCTTCTGTAAACTTTCCAGACAGACTGAAAGCAAGCACAAACCAAATATTGTTTCCAGCCACCCAGCCTATTTTGCCTCCATGAATATGCTTCTTTGTGCTGTACCACAAACGTTTAGGGCTGCATGAAATCCCTTTTTACAGGGAGGGAGAAAATCCATCTTAGTGCCCTTTCAAAGATCTGGGGACCTGCTTTCAATACCTCCCCGCATTCTGGAGACTTTTTAAAATATCATCCCCAGAGGACAGGAGGGAGAAGCAGGGGTGATGCCAGGATACCTACATCTCCCCTCTCCTTTGACTTTTTCTCCTGCCCAAGGGACTTGACCCAGCGGGTCCTGCCTCAAGCAGGTACTTGCAAAAAGGGGCTCCAGGAGAAAGGGGCAGGGGGGGTCACCCCGGCCCCAGGATGCTCTTGCAGAGCCCCAAGAGCTTCAAGGGCAGGGCAGGGGAACGGAAAACAGAAGCAATGGCTTTGTGCAAGGAAATAAGCATTTGCATGTTGTTGAAGGACATAAGAAAAACGGGTGAATTACTCCCCACCTCCCCAAAATTATTCTTGTAACACCTTTACGCCCCTACTGAACCACAAACTGGCAGTGCAGAAGTGAGGTGAAGGCTGCTGCGGCCCAGAGTAGTTTGTGGCAACGGTAATAATTAAAAATTCAGCATTCAGAGGTCACGTTGATTTGCATATAGCCCTAATTCTTTCCATATCCCTACAGTCAGGATTCCAGCGCTGTCTTTTAAAAATTAATTTCCCCATTATATTACACGTTTCATTCCCTAAAGTCAAATACTCATGTTTAGATGAGATTAGCACTCTCTGATATACTGCAAATTATATAGTGTACTTGCAAATCAGTAAGTCCCCTAACGGCATGAGGAATAGCAAAGTGAGGTTTTATATTTATGATTTCTTACTCCTCTGTCACGTTAAGGCCCATAAAAAGCACGTATGAGAGAGAAGATTGGGTGCTGTTAAGAGGTTGTATGAGATCTTTTAACAGTGTTTTCAATACCAATCTGTGTATCCCATGTGGCTGCGATGGAAATCGAGGTTACAACATCAAGAAGCCGAACTTTGCCAGTACAACTCAAAATAAACCATCTCTGTTAAAACAAGCCACGTTAAAAATAAAATCCTCCTCTTCCTCCTCCAGCTACCTAGACCCACCCTTCTCTTTTGTATTTTTTAAGCCATGACAAGAAAAACAGGGTGGCCTGAAGGTGGCTATTTTCTACCCCAGGGGAATGACGACGAATTTGTTCCTCCTGGGAGCTCCTGTGGAACACCCTCCCTGCAATCCCAGTTACAACATACAGAGGTGAGACACAGAAGAAACATAAAGTTTATATACAGGGTGCATTTGCTGAGGAAAATTTATAAAGGACATGGATCCCAACTTCACTTTTTCTGCTGTGTAATGGGGGTAGCATACACACCATCAGCTGAGACCCCATGAAAGCAGTAAATAAAATACTTGTCCCACAAGACAAGCAAATCAGTTTCTTTGCAGAAGGAATGACATGAAAGAAAATAATGAAAAATAGACCTGGGAAGACAGAGGGATCGGAAATCAACCTCCCACTTTTCCAACCCTTTGCTCACTACAGCTTGGGAAGTCCTCAAAGGGGAAGCAGGAAAGAGAAAGCAGGTGCTCGATAAATCTCAGCAGCGTCTTGTTCTTAATGCAGAACTTCCACCCACACTTTAAAGATGGAGAAACAGAGGAACAGTGAATTGAAATGTCTTGCTCAGGAACATTGAGCCCACTCCATCGGGGCTTCAATCCGTAGCCATATCTCCCAAATATTTGCCTAGATTATTAGTCAATCCCAGCTCTTCTACAGATGAACCAGTCAAGATCTCTCTGTTGGCTCTGGATGAGTTGAAGTAGGTGGAAACTGTCAACAAACTTGGAGGGGATAAAGACTGATGTAACCTGTATGTTTAAGGTTCTAATTTTCCTGAATTTAACTACGTTCCTACTTTTAAGAACAGCCTCACCGGTCTGAACGAACTACCTAGGTACGGATTTGCACCGCTGGTACCGAGCTGCCCAACTCCAAACTTTTAAGAGTCAGTGAGAGGTATTTCCTTTGCCTTTGGAAGGCTTTGGATCAGTTTTAAGAGACTCCTGTCAGAATCCTGTTGAGTTTTTTTTAGCATGGGGACAAGTCATTCCACTGGTGTGAATGAAGCTTTACAAGACAAAACACCAACGGCAGGGTCCTTGCTCAAAATGAGGAGACGGAATAAAAGGCAGAGGGTTCAGCATCGCACAGCTCATTTATCCCTCTGCTGCTGAAACGCTGGATACAAGTCCAGCCTGAGGAGTTGTTCCTGGTGGATAAAACACATACTTCCCTAAGAAGAACTATGTCCTGCAAGCCTGCAGGATTGTACTTAATGAGAAGGCTATTCCGACACAGTTAGGGACAGACCCACTCAATCCTGCTGGAATGTTAAATTATTTTGCCCTGGATCTTGGTTCCACTTAATTCAAAAGGAATTTTGCTCCTAACTGGAGCAGCAGCTGGATTTAGCCTCACGACAAAAAGGCAACGATACCATAATATAGGATGTCAAAGGGCCTTCATCTCTTCATTGTAAACAGAACACATCTCAGATCATTTCCCAGGAACTCCAAAGAGAAATTAATGCTAAAGCTGGGCACAAAGCACGCAACATGTTTCTTTGCTTGAACTTGAAGTGAATTTGCTTTGGTGAGACTTGAGTTTCATTTGTTTTCCACCGAGTTTCTATTATTCCAGAAGCTGGTCCAAAGCTATAAGAACTTAATAAGCAAAATTAAATCACCAGCATTCCCTGAGTGCTGAGCTAGGAGTGTGATTTCAGGGGACATCAACCAAATGTGGAATCTTGACCGTTCCCGGTCAATTCACTCTAGAAACCTGGTCCAGAGAGCTTCACAAGTTCACCAGTCAGGGAGTACAAGTAATGCCACATGACCTGGGAGTCAGCCCACCAAGCTTGCATTTCAAACATTAATACTTCTAACAAACTGCCCACAAAATGAGCCAGAGTTTCAGGATTATACAGAAATCATTCAGTGAATCATTTCCAATAACGTGTACGGACATGGAAATCACAATTGGTGTATGGATCATTGACGGGGGGGGGGAAGGAAAAATTTAAAAAAAAAAAAAGGAGATTAAAATCCTGTAATAAATTATTCATTACAAATTATCCACCCAGCTCTAGTTAACACCCTTCTGTTTTTCTTCAGCCTGGGAGAGAAGAGGCTTGTGTTTTAGATTTTCCCTAAGTGCTGTTGCATGCAGGCTTTGCTTTAAATGTGTAACCCAGATGTCCCAGGCTTGGTTTATTTACATTCTTGGGAACTGTTTTGGAAAAAAAACTATATAATGTCAAATATAATATAGTACTCGATTGAGTTATAAAGGGACAAGGCTGTGCCAACCCTTCCTTGGTATTTGCTTTAAACTTACGAACACGAAAGAGGCAGAAGTAGCTCAAAGAACATTCTAAGACCCCCTTTTAAAATATACTTCAAAAAGACACACAAACAACTATTTAGAATGCAAGACCTGGCATTAGCCATTATCAGTAACACCAAACGAAGTCAGTTTGCTCAAGAAAAAACATAAGTATCACTGCGAAAGAAATCCCAGTATTATATTGCCTTGCCTGGTGTGACCATCCATTTCTTCAGCAACTGAAAGAGATGTTTGGGCTTAACTCATTAAATAGTTTTTTTCCCCTCTAAATCCACTTTGAAATGTACCTTTCAAAAGAACCCATAACTTCACATATCATCTTGCATGCTGAATTCAGTAGTTGGCGCAGCAGAGAAGTAGAGGGATATTAAATGAAATTTAGCTCTGGTTCAAGACTAAATGGTATCTAGGAAATCAGAAAATTGGAAGCCAATTTAAGAAACCACTGTGGTGTAACATTGGTAACACACCACCACTATCATATTGGTTTCAGAGTAACAAACCACCACCATAATACAATTCAGGACATCCCAAGTATAATACTAGTCACAGTAAACCCATCAAACCAAGCATCAATACATTATTAAAAGACAAGACCGCTGCAATACATTGTTCGTCCCCAACAATACAACTTTTGACTCTATTTCCAGAATATTTCCAGTAAGACCTGACGCTCTAACCCCTCTCCTGCGGAAAGCAGAGGTGGTTTTTTATGTCCTTCTCACTGCTCAACTCCAGGAGAATGGGAATGAGATATTCAACTAAGACAAACGATTGTGCATTTTGACATTAAGATACAGGATTGTAATTTTTGACATTACCTGTTTAAAGATGCTGTCAGGTCTTACCTTGACGTAAGACGAAGTGTCTGGTACAGTCTGAAACATCCTTACTTGTTTAATAGGTATATTTAAAGGTCCTGGAATTGACCTGCAATAAAATAAATAAATCAAATCATATATATGCACAGAGAAAAGAGGTGTTAGGGGTTGGAGGAAACCTCTGGAGAAAGAAACAGGACATGGTTTAAAAAGCAACGTTAGTAACAACTTTCAAAGAGAAATGATCAAGTGTACCTTCTGAAGGACACAAAAACCCACTCACCGTCGTAGCTAGAAGTCAGGTAATAGACTGGACTTCACAAAGCAGAGGTTTATTTCTGTGTTTTAACAGTGCTTTGGTTTTGCTTTTGGATCCCCCACCTCAGCAAAAGACCCTTCTTCACTTCTGAGCAGGGCACAGGGAAACGCTTGACATTTGATTAACTGAATTTCTTAGCCAACAATTAAAAGCCAGCTGAAATACTCATGTTTTCATGTCGAGACTAGTTAACCCTATTGACTTGTATCCAAAGGGTTTCCACTTGGCTAAATGAGGGACAGTTGCCTTTCGTGACTCATTGAAACCATGCCGAGCCATTAACCTGCCGGCCCCTAGTGATTTAAAGAACCTTTCTCACCCATAATAATTAAACAATAAATTAAAAAAAAAATTAGCGAGCTGAAGTATCGTTCCAAATAGCAACAAAAATAATAATAAAAAAAACCAGAGCTGTCAATCTCAGCCATTCTTTTTTCGGATAGTGCCGTTACCCGGTCAAATTTAGCGGGGCTTTTATCTCAGGCTTGCATCAAGGCGGTACATCTGGTTTTTCTGTACTTTTAAGACTCGATGATCTCCTGATGAACAGGGGGATTTTTTTTTTTTTGCCTCTCCCACCCCCTTCCAAGTCATCACTCCAGACATGCAGAGATTAACAACGACCGTGGAAAACGTAACGGTGTGTGGGAAAAAAAGCAAATGCGCCGTCACTAAAATATCCGATGACTTTTTTTTTTTCTTTAGTCCCCTCGGAAAGCGATTAGCTTACTGTAATTAGTGCATCATTAAGAAAAACGAGCCTCCACCCCACCCCTTAATTGCTGCTATTCTGACGGTCCCATTTGCCAGAGTGGGGAAGGACAAAGTTCGAAATTTACCCAGCAATTCCTATAGAAAAATTAGCATTACAGAATTAGAGATAACACCTAAAGAGTTGCGTACAAGTGGGCAACACTCCTGAATCTGATTTTTTTTTTTGCAAGCTCTTCAGGAAAAGCTGTGGGGTCCCGACTTTGCAGCAAGTCCAGCCTTAATCTAACCCAGGCACCGCCGGTTAATCACGAAATATTCTTGGTTTGATGAATGAAGCAGCCTGCGCCGCGCTGGAGCTGTCTGCTGCCGGGTGAAAGCCCCGGCGAGAGCCCTTCCTCGCCCCCAGCATCGCCCAAAAGCCGGGGGGACCCCTCCTTGCCCCCCCAAACCACCTTCAGCTTGCTTCGAAACATCTGCTGATTTCAAGAAAGAAAGGAAAAAAAACAAAACTCAAACCCCAGCACCGCAGCCCAACAACTCTGGAAAAGTTCGCTATCTGAGCGTCCCCCCCCCCCTTTTTTATTGATTTTTAAATCATTTATTACGCGGACAGCTGGCACAGAAAGGCAACTGATTATAAAATCGACAATGTGTTTCTGATAAGTACATTTTTTTTTTCTGTCGTCCTCCCTCCTAACACATTCCATTTTCTTCTGCTTCTGGATTTGCAACTGGGGGTGGGGGTAGAAGAGCTGTGGGACAAGGTAATTTTTGCTCAGCCAGTACATTTTCTAGGGTCAAGGATTCCCGTATCGGTTCGCTCTGCTCCCCTCTTTACCCCTGATTAGCGCTCCCCCCACCTTCGATTACCTCCCTGTTATGATTACATGGGTTCATATAAATAAATACATCTGCATATCTGCAGTCAGCCTTTAGAAGTCTGCTGTGGATTATTTATCAATTGTATTGCCCCGCCAGCATCAGCCCCGGTGTAAAAGGGCCTCTTAAAACTACTTTTAGATTCGCCTCTTATCACTGTTATTTATATTAGATTCGCCTCTCGCACTTATCACTATTATTTGACTCACCTTTTATACCCTTTCCCCTCAACCAGTGGCTGAGCAGTTTGTAAAGATCCAGGTTGAGACAAAAAAAAAAACAACAAAAAACTAGAAAAAAAAAATTAAAATCCTCCCCACCAGTTCTGGCTTACTACCCTGCCGCTGCAGTTTTGCCAAGAGGAGAGATTTAAACTTGTTAGATCCAAAGCAGCGCTGAAGTTAAAATTCCCAGCCCCATCCAGACAGGCTGCATCAACCAGGCATTTCCTCAGGGGGCTTCTGTAATGCTCGCAGCTCCAGGACGTGCTTTCCCTTCCCCTCTCTTCTGTGCTACTTTTCATTTGATTTCCGCTTTTCTTCTCCCCCCTCCCTCCCTTCCTTATCAATATTTCAGCTGCTCCCTCGGATTAATCATGGCTGTGTGACATCTTCGCCCAACGAGCCCGCCTGGCGCTACTCGCGACTTGAAAGAAGAAGAAAAAAAAATTCACAACTTTCTTTAAAAATATTCCTGAGGAGTCAAGCCGAAAAGAGACGCTGAGTGGAGCTCAAGTGCTACTTTAAATCCCCTTTTTAAATAAGGAAGTTTCAAATATCCGTTTTTAAATCATCGTTCCTTACTTTGAGCTTTTTTTTTTTTAATCCCCTCCTGACTCTTACCTTGAAAATTGTTAACCCATTTCCCCCTGAAGCAGAACCGAAAATAGGGCAGATGAATCTGCAGATGGAAAAGGGAGGTAAAAATCGCCTCGAAACTATTCTTTCTATTGGGTCAAAAATCAAACATTTCTCTCTGTGAGCCGAAACCTCCAGCTCCTTTTAACTACTGATAATACAAGTAAAACGCTTAGGGAGGGAAACACATCTTTAATTCAGGTATTTTACTTTTTTTCTCCTCACTGGGCCACGTTTCTGGTGGATATCGTCATCTTAGAAGGCTTCGCAGATAATATTTTGGGCAAGAAACTCCCGGAGATTTTTTTGTACATCAATTTTCAACGTAACCCTCCGAAGGGTTACCAAAACTATTTGGAAAATGTCGCCTTCCACTCTCTATTCTCTTTCTCTCCTTGCCGGCTTTGCCCCAAATTCCAACATATTGAAACATTTTTCTCCTTAATAAGAGGAACATATAAAGTGAAGGGGTGAAAGGGCAGCTTGGGAGCCGTGCCTAGAGCTCCGCACACAATTTACTCTCTGGTAGACGAGGCGTTTAGCATTCCTCCCAATTTCCAAGGAAAACAGACTCAGACCTGTGTACCCGGTGACCAGGGACCTCGCCAGAGCCACTTTTTTAATATTAGAAATTCTTGGGATTCTTGGTTCTTCTTATTATAATTGTTGTTGTTTGGGTTAAGAGCAACGGCTTCTTAGGCAGGGTAAAGGGATTTTTAGGGAGAGGACAACTTCCGATGGGAGGAAAAATCCGAGGGATGGGAGAAGCGAATGGGAGTCGGGGGAAAAAAAAGAAAATAAATAATCAGTATTATCAATTTAAAACGGCTTTTAAAGCAAAAATCGCGGGCGTCGGGGTTAAAAAACGCCGTTTGCAAGCCTTAATCTCATTATTCTGTGGGGACGTGAACCCCTCTGTCCGCAAACTCGCAACCGAGCGAGTTAGCGACCCAACCAGCTCACGTTTCAAAGTCATTTTTCATTCTTTTCTCACGTTTCCACGTGTGAATTACACAAACCACGGAGCCGAAGAGGAACCCCGAGGGCTTACTCTTGTTTTAACAAACGCCTCTTCCTCGCATTTTCGCCCAGGGGAGGCTAAGAGGCGTTTGCATCTCTCCCCCTTGTGTTGCCTTTTTTCTTTTTTTTTCGCCCCAAAATCTCAGTTTAGCTCTGACAGGGACCACCGAGCACCTCATAAGCTACAATGAAATCAACTTTAAAGGTCGGCGTGAACAAAAACTTCGGAGGTAAAGCACTTACAAGCTTGTAGGGGGGGGGGAAACGCTCACCCTGGGTCAAGAGTTGGGTTTGCTCCCCCTTGTAATCAAACTCCACAGCCGAGCCGAGAAAAACCCATGTGGGCTAGTTGCAGTCATCTTGGGAGCTTTACTAGCCCAGAAGAAAATTGCTGGCAAATTGGAAACAGCTGCGGTGTTGGAGACACACACAGAAAAAAAAAAATATTAAAAAAAGAGAAACCCCTCCCTCCCCACACACACACACACAGAGAAAGTTACAGGAGTTTTGTTTGCCCAAATAGCCCAGACGTGACATTTCGATTTTTCATCAACAAACCCAAAGGTGACTCGTATGTAAGCAACATTTCAACATCCATCACCGGCGGTGATTTTTTAAAGATGCCTATGAAAACCTCTCTCCTCTGGCAGCTGCTCTCGCCTGCGCCCATGTCCCCCCCTCTCCTTTAACAGGGTGCTAGCAACACAAACAGGGGCTTAAAACCCACAAAGAATTTTCTCCAAGGTTGGGGTAGAGAGCGGGGAAACCTGACAAGTGCTCGAGTCTCGTAAGCCTGTCGGACAATCGCTGGAACAAATGAAACGGGGGGAAAAAGCTTGGAGTCCTGCGAAATGTGCTCTTTTCATGTTTTCTATTTATTAGATACGTTAAGAGAAAACAGGCTCATATGAGTCCCAAATGTAGGCAGAGTATTAAAAGAGGCATGTGTGTGCTCCAGTAATTACAGCTGAATTTGATTAAAAACGTCACGAGGACTGCAAAAGCAGGAGTTACCTGATACACTAACCCTGAGGTTGCTTTAGGATGAATTATAACGCAATTCATTTTATTTTAATAGATCGCTATAAGATTAACTGTTTAAGGATGGAGCTGTGCTATAAATGTTTACATCAAACCAGAAAGAAGCAAGCTTTGCTTTCTGGTTGTTTAGAAATAATGTTTATTACATTTTAAAATTCCTCAACACATTAATTAGAAAGAAGGGGAAAGTATGTGAAGCCAAAAGGAGTTCCAGGGCTTGACATGTAACCACACACACACTTCTGTTCTTCGATTTCTCTTTCCGAGGAGGAAAAAGTGTTGATTTTTAACCGGCCATCATCATTTCCACATGGGAAAATAATGACAACAACTTTGGTTTCCCCCTCCCTTGCTTCTCTCACGGTCTCGGGCCAAAATTTGAAGGTGCTTTGTAGCCTGGGCCCATGGTCAAGAAGAGCGGCCGAAGCCTGGGGTGACACCTCTGTGACTTTTTTGGATGAGATAAGAACCCCTCTGGGGTTGCAATTTCTTTTTTCTCCCCCCATGCTATCTTTAAGCATCACCGAACACAGCAGACACTTGTGCAACGAGGAGCTCTTGAATTTAATTATCAGCAGTCGTAACAGTACCGTACTGCTGAATTCCAAATATTAATCGTAGGGGAAATTCCTACTTGTTAAAAGTTCGCTTAGGGTTGACAAGAAGAGCAAACTTGGAATTTAAGCATGAAAAGCAATGTCTCTGATGTTTACTTCAGGGAAAACTGATCATCTCATTTCATTTAGAGAAATCAGAAAGACCCATTCCAGTGAAGACAGGCTGTTTCGTTCTCACTAGTCAATGTAACACTGATAAATTCCACTGAAAATCAACAAAACCGCTATAAAAGTTTTTGGGAAAAACATTTCAGCTTCGCTAAATCACTATCTGCTATGACAAACACCTTTGAAACAGAATCTGCCTCACCCTGGTCCAATATTAATGACGAATGTCATTAGTATATTAAACCAAATAATCATAAATTATTGATAAAATCAGTATCACAACAAAAGGAAAGCTTGAGTTACAGAGATAAAATGAGGGCATAGGGAAAAGGAATGGCCATAACTGTTAGATTCTATATTATTCTTGAAAAAGGAATGTTGGGTGAAGGTTCACGGATGCCCCAGGAATTATAAATCCTGGTTTAGGGGAACAAGAAACTTTTACTTTTGCTGGATTTGAGGGTACCGGACTATTTGTTTTGATTAGTGTTTGTAGAGAAATTAGATTGTTTTTGTCTTTAAACACACCCCACGTTGTTTATAAACATTTGAGGAAAATATTTACTGTCCGTAGGATGTCGTGGACCTTTCTTGTTAAACCAGTTTGGGTTTTAGACTGGTCTCGTTTGACCCTCAGCCCACACGTTCCCTTTTTCTTTAGTTTCCTTACTAGACTTCAGCAGGTTGGGCAGAATTTAAATGTCATCACGAAAGAGATTTCCTCACCCAAACAAGGCAAAAAATGGTGGGGCGAGAAGTTTGAGGATGGGGTGATAAGGCCTTAAGACTCACGCAAGTGTCTTGGTGGCAGGTGATGTCGTTTTACTGTGACTTTCGTGTTTTCGCAGATATTTTTCAATATCTGCTTGGTACCAAAACGCCCGTCGGCCACGCCACTAACCTCAGTCTTGAGGGGAGAGGGTCCTGTGCTGGGGGGGACCTCCTGCAGCCCTTTTGGGGGGCGAGACGGGAGGGAATGGGGCTGCAAAACTCTTTGTCTCCTCCTTGTATCCTCTGGCTCCACAGCTTGATCCCTTTTTGCTCTGGGATTTCTTCTTTGCTTTATTTAATCAAAACCCTAAAGTCTTGCCTTATGATGAATCTGCAGCTCCCTTAGAACCTTCTCGACTATTTTTGACTTGAGCTTTTGGAGAAACTACTGCTTGGGAGGGACCAAGCAGCCTGTGACGACACATCTGGAGCTCCAAAGGGGTTCCATCTGCTCTGGTGTCCACAGAAAAACAAACAAGCAAGCGAACACATCAATTATTTCTTCCCAGAGGTTCATTCCTTGAACGCATCTCACCTTGTCTTGAAGCCAAGGTGAATGGTAACCGAGGGGAGCAGGAG
Organism: Apaloderma vittatum; assembly: GCF_000703405.1. NCBI lineage: Eukaryota > Metazoa > Chordata > Aves > Trogoniformes > Trogonidae > Apaloderma > Apaloderma vittatum. Next base: position 15,478 of record NW_009711543.1, read on the forward strand.
GGAAGAGAGCGAGAAGGAAGTCGGCTCCACCAAAAGGCCACACAAACAGCTGAATGCAAGAAAAGGGGAAAAAAGAAACAACCCAACAAGGTGAATTAAGGAAAAATAAATGGCTAAACCAGGAGCTTCCAAGTGTTTTGACGTGGAAGCATGTTTCCCATTCCACTTCTCGGCGGAGAAGGTTTCTCTTCGAATTAGACGAACCATAAAATGAAAAAGGAAATTTAGAACAACACTGTAAAATGGTGTTTTACAGCCCTTTCCACAAAAGACTTTCCCTTGAAGGGTTCTTATACCTTGGGCCTTGTCTACGCACTATCATCAGACAGCTTGGACTGTACCAGTCAGATTAAAACATTTCAGTGCCTGTTCCTCCCGAGCGAGGCTTCAGCTTTTTTGGTATAAAGGTGCTTTATGCGAGAATAACTATTCCCATATGGAAAGGCGTGACGATTTGGGAAATCTCGCTGGTTAATGTTACGAAGCGCTTGCTGTGAGCGTTTGCTCTGTCATGAAACGACTCGATGTCGGGGTTTATCCCTGTTGGCTGACGGGGCCTCCGGGACCATCCCTACCAGAACAGAGACAACAGAAAGTTCTGAGCTCAAGAGATGACAAGAGGAGGAAAACTGGAGACGCTGGAGCAAGTTAACTGCCGAATATCTGCATCCAAATGAAAAGCTGTACCTGAGAAAATAAATAATTAAATAAATAAATGAGAATACTGTTAGCTCAGTTAGCTAAGCCATTAAAAAATCTGTGGTGGTCCAGGCTGCTGAAGCTGCTGGAAATCAATGTCACTGTGGCCTCTGTAAGGGTCTCCTTCCATTTAATAGCTAAGATGTAAAAGGTATGTCTTAAATTACAGATGTCAAGGTAAAACCAGACTGTTTCTCCTGAATGACATTGTTTTCAAAATTTTTCCTCTTTAGAAACAACCCCTGAAGCGTGAAGACTTTGACCAGTTGGGCTTTCGGAAGAAGAGTATACAACCTCACTTTTTTATTCCACAGCTGTGCTTAGGGACAGGTTTTTGAGCTGTCTAGAACAATGTGAATTACTGTTCTCTGATAAAACTAGCCCAGATATTTTTGTCTTTGGAATACATTACAGATGAAGCCTACACGTTTTCCCAGTTACTACCAAAAACCTGGCCCACATGGGGATAAAAGGTGGTTACAAAAATATCCCAGTGACCATGCAAACAGCTACTACCTTGTTCCGTTGGTACTAAGCCACATTGCTCTAGGTGGCATATGAACAAAGACCAGATGATGCTCTGGGCCCCAGAGAGCTTCTAGATTTACACAACACGTTATAAAAACCTCACAGAGCGATAGACTGACCCCTGAGCTGCTGCTGAAGCCTAGCGAGTGCTCTGCAATCCTGGAAAATCAAACCGTTTATTTCAGGAGGTTAAATTTGGGCTCCTCACCAGAAAATCGTGCAAGTCTATAAAGGGGTCAAGAGGTTTCCCTTTCCCATCGCAGGCACGACCCTCCCCTGAACAAGCGAAGCCCCTCCAAGCGCTCCTCTTGGTCGCGGGGATCGAAGTCGTGACGCCGAGTCGCACGTCCTTGGGTCTTTAAGAGGTGTCCGGTTCCTCGCTCAACTTGTTGATTCTGCTCCAGTCACTGGCCCCGTTTCCTGGACTTATCTCACCGGCCAGATTTCCCCTCCTCTCTCTGCCTCCTGTGGCTCATAAACACTCAAAATCTACTGTAAACCCAATCTAGGCTCGCAGCTTGTTGTGAGTACAGCAGCAGCAGATAGCAGGAGATAAGGAGCGAGGCCACATTGTCTTTTTTTTTATTTTTTCCAGAATCCACTTTTAAATCTGAAAATTGTTTGCTTAAGGAAAAGGAAACGTGCATCAGGGGGGGCAGCGAGAGAGGGGAGGTGAAAAAGGAAGGAGCTGTTTTAGAGACCAAATCGGGTCGTACGAAAGGGAGGGTTGATGGAGATTGATGGAGGAAGTTCAGCGGAGGTCCCGCTGCAACAGCCGCTTGTAAACCCTGCGCTCCTGTTATCCCGCCCTGTTCCTAAACATCAGACCCTTCCCAAAGGGGAGGTGGCATTTCCACAGCAGAGATACCAAAAACCTTGGCTATACGGGGATAAAAGATGCCCATCTCCCTCCAGTTTTGCCCCAGTGGGGAAGACCTCCAGGCTGTGCCCACCTGAGAGAAATTCTGCCTGGCTGCCGTGCTCATGGGCACGATGTAATCACTAAACTGGTAAGAAAATCCCAGTGTAGACACACTTGTACCCTACAAGGAGAGAAATGGGCTCAAGGTGAGCACACAGAGCAACCCCAGAATGCTTCTCTCTGAAGCGTGCAAAGCTTCCTTTTGATCTCAGAGGTACCAAGACATCCCAACTTCCACGGATCAGATAATGACTCAGGGCCAGAGGCAGCCCAGGTCTGAAGGGGATGATAAAGAGTTTGCCAGCCTTGCATGGGAAGTGCTATGGAAATCTATGAATCGATCTCCTGATGGTGCTGAAGTCAATAAAACCCTCTGCCGACTCTGCTGGGTGCAAGATTCTGACTTTCTTTTGTGATAAATCTGGAGTGCTTCACCCATCTTCCTCGAGAAGCTGGGATATGGTAGGGAAATTGGAGGGCATAATCCTCTCTGTGCACACTTGAGATCCAGGCAGCTTTAAGGAAGCACCCACATTTTTAACAACAGCTTTCAGACCAGCAACCTCTCAAGAATTGCCTTTGGGAGCAAACGTAATGGAAACAACAAGAAACAGGGAGAAATTATGAGGCAAAAGGAAGAAATTGGACTGGCCATCGGTGCCTTCTTTATCAGTGGACCAGGCATCTCTCATTTGGAAAACTCCAGTCATTTCCTGGAATCAGAGAGGCTCCGATGAAGGTCCAGGAGTTGAAGGAGGAATATGAGCCGCTGATTGAGCTGGTAACCAAGCCCTCTGTGGAGGCAGCTCCTCAACTGCAAGAAAAAAGTCATATCTGTAGATGTAAATGGGTCCTGGTGGGACTTAGAAAACTCTCTGGCCCCAGGAAAAGGCAGAGGGAGTTAAATACTAATGGGCTTTGTCATGTGAAGTTTTAAGAGTGTACTTTGGAGCCTCGTCCTTCATTTCTTTTTCTGTGTTTTGGTTCCGCATCTGCACCGTAGAGATAATAGCACGGCTCCATTACACAAAGTCATTGCGCAGATAACTCTGCTCCGATGCTATGGCAACAAGGGCTGTGTAATATTGAAGATAGCAAGGGATGCTGAGGGCAGGGAGCTGGCTTGTGTCAAGCATTGGTCTTCTGCTGGGAAAGGATGGAGGGAACAACCAGAGCCTCCCTTCATTGGGCCTTTTTTGGAGAAACTATATGTGGGTCTCAGAGGCGGAGGGCGGTTGAAGCCCTTTGTCTTGCTCATTTTTATCCACTGCTGCTGAAGTAGAAGGGCAATGAAAGCAGATGGAAGCTGCAAAACCTCGGCTCTTATGGTCAAGCCACCAAAAAGCAGCCTCAAAAAATACTGGGTGAAAACCTGAGGGCCTGGGGAACTGCTAAAATCCTGCCCCTGAGTCCCTAGCTGAAGTCAGGTAAGGTCTTTTGGGGCTGGACCCTTCGTGGTAGAGCGATTTCAGCTCCTGTTCTCCATCCTTGCCTGTTTCCTGGCTCCTGGTGCGACACTTTGATTCATAGGGCCCAGCCACCCGTAACCACCCAGGGAAATAGAAGTTGAGCCAGGGAGCTACGGTCATTCATTTTTCCCCTCAGGAGGGAGGAAAGAGGCCAAAGATAAGATCGCTTCATTTAAGCCAGAATCCATTTTTCACTGGCCAATTCTCGCCAGCGTGAGCCCTCCAGGAGGAACAGCACGGCTGCTGGTGGCTTAGCCAAGACCTAAACTATGTGGAAGAAGATTCTTTGTCCTCAGAATAACCTTTCCTTGGCTGATTCCACCCCCTGCACAATGTAGACATCAGGACAGGCTCACCAAATGACCCCGTGCCTCAGTTTCCCCGTCAGGACTTCTGAGATACAAAACCATTGGGCTTCTCTGAAGAGCCCCGGTGACAGTTCCTCAAGGGCTGAGAAGGAGACGAGCTCTCTCCCATTTCCCATCCCACCATCTCCTTCTTAAAAACCCAACTTTCATCAGGCCTGTTTTAAAAATGTTTGGGTTTTGCTACTGGAGTCATTAGCGGAGCCGCCAGATGGCAAGGCAAGGCGAGGCAGCGAGCTTTCCAAGTTTCTGGTTAGGACAATGACACAATCGAGGACAAATAAACAGAAACAGAAAAGCAGAAAAGTCAGAGCACCAGGACGTGGGAGCAGGAGGAGGCCAGCCCCGGAGAGAAGATCTTGCCTAGTCTGATTGGGGTCGGTGAAGGAGGCAGAGAGGAGAGGGAAGGAAAAGCAGACTGGCGAGAGGAGAGATTGCTCGAGGTTCCCCTTGTCAGGCGCCCGGCCAAGCCTTTCTGCAGGTTCAGCGGCGCTGAAACGCTTCACAAACGTCTCTTGGATTGAGGCTTTCTCCCGAGCGTTTTCAAATTTGAAGTGCCTTTGGTTTTACTTCAAAGCTCAATATTTAGGTGTCTCGGTTCTTTCAAAAATAAATATTCCTTCCCTTTGTTTGTTTGTTATCGTTGGGGTTTTTAGCTGGAATAGACATCAAATTCATCAGAATTCAGATCACACTCCAAGGTCACAGTGAGCATCCCAGCTCCAGAGCCACTTCTGTCCCTGCACAAGGGCACAGCCAGTTCCTCTATAATTAGATTTTTAATTCATCTTGAAGAAAACACAGTGTCACCCAGAGTAAGACGCTGTGTTTGGCGGCACGTGGAAATACTGGCAAATATTTTCACCGAGGCCAGGACCTCACTGTTCTCTGCTTCAGCCAGACTACTTCTTTCACTCATGGTAGTTTCCCAAGGCACAGAGAGATTTCCACTTTTCACAGAGTGAGATTAATCACTGCCCTGACACACCTCAAAACTGCTCCTTATTCATTTTCCTCAAATCCAGGCAGAGCGGCAAGGAAATCAGGTTTGCTGGTGTGGAGAAAAATTCTGCCTGCGTCTCTTTTTAAACGACTGCAGAGGAAACGAGCGTGGGGCAGGCTCCAGAAAGGGCGGTCATGTGGAATATCTGTCTTTATTTAACTTGGAAGCAATGCTGCTCTTGCCTTTCTGTTGCCTACTGAAGTCCCCAAGATCTGTCGATCAGACTTTATATATATATATATATGTATATATTTACATATGTAAAACCTATCACAGCAGTGTCTGGGAGGTGAAAGTGCCCTCTTGTGGCTTTGCTCCCTGTCCCCAACCAGGAGGAGTGGGATGGGGGAGTCAAGCTCTTGGTGGGATGGATCAACCCACCAGGATGGATGCAGGATCGGGTTCAAGTCCTGGCTGCAGCAAGGCTCAGACCAAGTGAGGCAAATTATCCTGCAGATCTGAAAGCTCAACCAACGGTAGGTGCATCATGTGAGATGGACAACCTCTCAGCTGTGAACGCTGGACTTTCTTTAAGCAACCACATGCCCTGACATGAAAATTGTGAGCAGAACCAGACCTGTATGAGTGGCCGGGGCTGCTGCGAGTGCTTGGAGGCACGGATCAGGTTGAGTTCTAATGTCCTTGGACCTGTCATTGACTTGCAAAGTCGAGCTGGGGAAAGACTGGGTGGTTTTGTGTGGGTTTACACTTGGAGGGCTCAGTGTCTGAGCCTGAATCAACGAGATGCAGAAGCAGGGCTGGAGCACTGGGTGTAAGCTGAGGACTGGCCCCACTTCAGCGCAGCTGACATTATCCAGAGCAGAAAACCAGATCAGGATGTCCCCACACTGGATTGCACCAGCCCAGGGACACTGGTGTAACCCCACGAGCTTCCTCTTGCCCTCTGAAAGGGACATTTGTCCTTCTTTAGGCCAGCAGCGTCTCCCTGCTGGGCTGTCTGAAGATGCGAAGACACCCTGCGACACCGACTTACGCTCCGATCCCCAAGCCAAGATCATCCAAGCAAGGACTCAGGTCTAGGCTTGAGAGACTTGGGTTTCCCTTCCTTCTTGTTCTTCGTGGGTGACGTTCCCAACCACGTCACGGGGGTGAAGTCCTATCACATTGAGTCCAAAAGAAAGCCGCAACTTGCGGGCTTCATGAATTCTTTCCCTCCTCCCTCCCCTCGTTATTTTTTGTTGTTGTTTTTTTTTGCTTTATTGGTCTGACCAGATGTTCTAAACATGTGGCGGCGGCGTGTTTGTTTTTTAGGCTCTTTTCTGCGTCGCATTAGCGACGTAGCAGCAAGGAAAGGAGAAAACCCCGCCACGTCTTTCGCCGCAGGACCCAGATGTTTCGGCATCGACCCAGATGTTCCGGCATTGACCCAGATGTTCCGGCATCTCCGCCACTTGCTCTGCTGGTGCCCAGTGCCTGGCAGCACCCCATCCCCTGGCTTTCCTGCCATGGCCCCAGTTAAACTGGGATGACCTCCAGTATTTCCCAGTGCCAGAAAGCTTCGTTTTGAGGCATGGTACAAAAGGAGATGAATAATCCACAGGGCTTTGGTAGGGCCCTGTTTTATGATGAAGGGAAAGTGCCTTCTTAAGTGTCACATATAAAATTCTGTCTGGAAGTTCTCCCTGAAGAAAGGTAACGGTAAAACACTATTTTATTTTCCAAGCAAAAAGATTTCACAGGCTTGCAGTGTGGAAATAATGTTAGGAAACTGCAGGTCAAGGGATTTTTAGTTATTTAAAGACAAGAGATAAGCTGCTCCTTTACAAAAATAAATTGAGGGCCTAAGGTAAGCCATTTGTTTTTCCACTTTCGAGCTGCTGAGTCCATTTGAGAGGTGTGTGGGGAGACAAAAAAGCCGTGCATGCGTTCTGGACAGGGTTTTTTATGAGCATCCCCGCGTGTCGCAAGGGAAGCCCGCGCTGTCAGCTCTCCAGCTGCGGTTTTGAACTGCCGGCCTGCGGTGAGCAGGAAAGTAATTACTCCATCGCGCTGTTTTCGCAGCTCTCTTTTATGGAGACAGTGTTGTCTGGAAGCGGGGTCTCGCGAAATATTTGCTCGAATAAAGGCGAGACTCGCCGCTCCAGAAAGCCCGACAGGAAATTTATCCAACACCTCCATGGAGAGCCAGAATGCAGAACGCTGGGAGATTGGGAAGTGTAAAAAAAAAAAGATGTCAAGACACAGAAACGCTCAGCCCGAGCTGCAGGTCGTGAAAATTGAGGTTGCCCTGCTGACATCCACACAGGTCTGCTGCGGCGAGGTGAGGAATTTCATGAGTGCAAACGCATATTCTCAAGCAAAAATTGTCCTCCCGTGTTGTGGTCTTAATAATAAAGCTCCAAACGAACTGACTGCTCTGTCTTACCTCAAACCAAAACGAGATTTGTGTTTTTACCATCGACTTCAATTACCTTCTCTCCCCCTCCACGTGGGAAAGAAGATCCATGAAATGAGCCAGCAGGCATAGAAACACGTTTTTGATGGAAAATTAATTAATTCTCCCATCTCCCCATCTCCAGAGGGGTGGTTAGAGAAGTGGAGGGGGCTGTGATTCAGGATTTTATTTTAGAGAGAGCTTTTGAGGGGCTGCCTTGTGGCTCATCATCCCCTGTGGACGATGCTTTTAAGGAGTTGCAGAAGAAACACGAAGCCACTGAGCGTTTCGGCTGCCACGGCAGGTTGTTGTGTCCCATCTCCCAGGTGTGTCAGCTCCTTGCCTATCTGGGGATGTATCGAGGATTAGAGGAATTACCAAAAGCTTGCAGGGGACTGCCAGCAAGCTAGCAGCAGGTCAGAAGGTTATCAGCACGGTGGAGAAGCTATAATTCTGGTGTGTCTTTCGAGTTGGAAAAGCCCCTTCCACCAATCCTTCTTGGTGGCACCATCATCTAAGATTTAACGGAGGTTAAAGAGGCTCTGTGTGCCCCTCCTGAAGGAGGACGGGGCCCACCGAGTCTTTCTTCTTGTGTTGGGACCTGATGGAGGGCCAGGGGTAAAGGGCGGTTGGTCAGACGGCGCCCGAAAAGAACCGAAAGAGAGCAGCGAGCTCCCCAGGGCTAGCCCAGAGAACATCCCCTCCCCAGCAACAGCAACAACTGATACAAGAAAATGGAGAACTGCCTCATCTTCCTCTCTCTCAGTTTGGGGAAGTGAGAGGGAAATCTGCTGCAAAGGACCTGCAGAGGCTGGTGAAGAAGTCCAGCAGCAGCATTCGCACTGTGAAGGTGCTTTCAGCCCCCTGAAGATGCTTTCTCCCATCGTTGCTCTCCAACATACCCAACCCATGGAGGGGATAGAGGGGCTCCAGGACAGCCTGGGCAGGGCTGGAGGGCAGCTGGGGGAGCAGAGGGAGGTTCAACCCACCTCAGGTTCTCCCCGAGCTGAGCATCTCAGCACCATAACGCTCTGAAATGCTGGCACCTTGTGGCAGCTTGGAAAAATCGCATTTCTACCCAGGCCAAAACCTGCTACTCTTTGAAATCCCGCACTCTTTCGGATCCGGTTGGATGGGGAGGGAATTCTGACAAGCAGAGAGAGAAATCGGGCAGGTTTCTTTAGGGAGAAGCCCTGAGGCTGCCAAGAAGGGATGTGGAAATCCTGCTCCTCCCACAGCTATTTCTGCAGCAGCCCTGCCCCGACTGAGCGAGCCTTTCGTAGGATGTGGTCATTCAACCGGCGAGCTTCCCAGATGGATTTTTGATCCTGATTCTTCCTCTGTGCCAGATTTTTGACCTCCCTGTGGTCTGTGCCAATCAGCTGAGACCAGCTCAGATGGTTTCCCTCATCCTGGCGACGTCTCTCATTTAATCTGGGGAGATCTAAGAGACTTGGGATATTTACGGCAGCTCTGTCCCCGCTGGCCAGCAGCGTTAGATATATAGCAGGGGTGAAAAATATCTGTGGGTTTGGCTCGGATCTGCTCCAGCTCTTTTTCTTTGCCAGATGGACTGTCAGCTCGGCTGCGATGCTGGGGATCCTCGTCTGGCAAAGGAAGGGTTACTTAAAGTTATTTAAAGCGAGTTCCCACAGACGCAGTTTTAAGGTTGATTCATACAGGTGCTCGGTGGATGACAAATCTCTTCTCTAAGAGTCTGGGCAGCCGTCCTATAGAGGCTCAAATTTTTATCTTGGTGTATTAAATTGTCGTGATATCGTGGAGCTACTCCCACTCCTCTCTCCCACTCCTGGCCTTGCTTTTCCACTCATGCCACTGCTGGCATGGAGACGCTGTCGGTCCAGGAGCTCCTGTAACCATCACTTTGAAAATGTTTTGGGGACCTGGAGCCCTTTAATAGAACAGGAAATGTCAGATATTACACGGATATAAATAACCCAGTGAAAGCAAGTTACAAGAACATCTGGTTGTGCGCACTCCCATACAATCTGACGGCACTGGGAGAGAAAAAGAGAGATAACACTCAATTTTTGCCCATAGCAGGAGACATTCAGGTGGCAGCAGAGCCATGACTTCGTCATCAGGATCTGACCCCGTCACCTGTGATGGGAATCTGGGATAAAGGATGAGTCCAAGTCAGTAGCCTTGTGAGTGGACATATGTCCTACCTCCTAGGCACGGTCCTACTTGTCATCAGCTCTCCCAAATAACTTCCTCCTGCTTCACCCGTACCGACTGTCCCATCCGGGTTGAGGCTGGGCCAGCTGGCCCATGGCCAAGGGCCATCTTGCCGGGAGATGTGAACTCAAAAAACCCAGAAAGGATGACATAGACCCAGGTGTCTGTCTTGACAACCTAGCGGGGCCGCAAACAGCTCCCTCTTCCCTGCTCCCCGTGGCTTAGCGTAGAGGCAGGAGGGTGGGAAGTTGTTACTGAGGTGTTTTCTGCAGGGAAATCTGCTCGTCTCGCAGGCCGTGGAGGCTGGAAGGACCAGGGTGGCTACAAGCTCTCAGGGAGGACTTCTTGTGAAACATGCACTTTTGCAAAATATGCTGGGGCTGCTTCTGAGAAAGATAACAAACTCTGAACAAACGTGCAGACTTGCTGAAGAGATGCTTTTACAGCGGTGATGGGCTATGGAGGATGAAGTAGGTAGAGTAGTAGAAGATGTAGAGAAAAGACAAACTTCAGATAGATCAGCCACAACAGTTGGAATGAATAGACACATTTTGGGGCCAGATCCCTCTTTAGTGACCACTTTGTGCTTTTATTTTACTGGGGAGACAGCACTTCTTTACCCGGAGAGGCTCCTGACACATAAGCCCAGCTCTAAATAGCTTCCTTCTTTATTAGAAATAACCATTGGCACAAGCTGCCACGGGAAGTGATGGATTCTCCATCTCTTGAAGTCTTTAAATCAAGACCGGATGCCTTTTTGGGAGAGATGTATGGCCAAAGAGAAATTATTGGGCTCGCTGTAGGAATAAGGGGATGGACTCATATGGCCTGCGTTAGACAGGAAGCCAGTCTGGATAATCTATGGTCCTTTTCTGGCTTTAAGATCTATGAGAGTTCAGATCTGCAGCCAAAGTACGGGACTTTTCACGAGTCTTTAAAAAAAAAAAAACGCCCCAGGCTATGGGAAAGCCTCTGAGCTGCTCAGAAAGCAAACGGTACCGCTGGATTTATTTCCACTGGTACCTGAAGTGATGCCATTTCCCAGTAAATTATCTCTTTTCTAGACTTCAGGTGGGGAGAAGAGCTCAAAGGGCCAGCTGGTGACCTGGGAGGTGAGCGGGATGCTGTAGGATTTGGGGTGTGCCCTTACTTGGGGAGATAACTCCTGCTGGAAGGACCACGCTCGGTTTGATGGGGTAAAATAGAAAGTAAATCGAACATAAAAAAAAAAGGAGGGTAGACAGGCAGGTTTGGAGTTCAGGGATGAGTCAGGTTTCTCCGTGCATGCTGGCGTGCAGTCGGGTATGTCAACGCAGGGGGAGGCTTCATCTCACCCCTTGGGACCCCCCCTCCTCACGGCTTTCGTTGCCCCACACCTGCCTCTCGAGCCCAGGTGGCGGTTGTGGTGGTTTGAGCTGGAAGCAGACGGAGCTCGTTTCATGCTACCCGCCAAAACCCCCTCCAAACCATCGTGGCTTTTGGCTCTCAGG
>NW_009711543.1:26578-34886 GCF_000703405.1 Apaloderma vittatum
CCCGCCCCGTCGGGGGGTTGGGCCCGGGGGGGGGGAGCCGTAATCGCAGCTGCATCTTCACCGTCCATCCCCTTCCCAACATTTTGGGGGTGACCCTCTTTCACCCTCTCCTCCCAGAAAAAACTCATTGCACAAGAATTGCAGCAGCAGGCCCAGCTGGTGCAACCCCCCCGGCCCTTCGAGCAGAGTGGCCGAGAGGAGTGGAGCTCAGAGACTCAATTTTTTGGCTCTGTTTCTCCTTTTCAGCGCTCGGGAGACGGATGTGGAAAGTCAGCCAGGAAAGCCAGTAGCGAGTGAATCCACTGGGTGCAAAATTAAGATGAAAAGCACCACCCAGACCTGTTAACAGCAACGTTGTGCTCCGGATCTTATGAAAGAGCAGAGACCAAAGGCGATTTTACAAGATTATAACCCCCGTGCGCATTTTCCAGCCGATCTGAGAAGAAAAGACCGTGTGGCCTGTGACTTTTGCCTCCTTGAAGGAGGCGAGGGGACAGAAAAGGAGTCTTTCTTCAGCTCCCAGCCTGTCTGCACCTGCCAGATCTTGTGACCCCGGGCTAGAGGAAGGCAGGTTTGTGCTACACTTGGCTGGGGCTCACTCATCTCTAACCCTTCTCAGGGTGTTTTCTGGCTCCAGCCCAGCACCTGCAGTGCCGGCTCGGCGGCGCCAGGCGGCTCCCAGGGATGCTTCTTCAGACCCAGCATTAAAACAAATCCAGAGCTCCAGGGAAGTGGAGAGAAAGGCCAAATGTAAAGTGTCTGCATGTGTTTAGTCCTGCAGAAAAACAAAAAACAAAAAAAAAACAACAACAAACAACAAACAAAAACCAACCAACTAAACGCAAAACAAACAAACAAACCTCAGACTGAAAAATAATGAGAGGTACCAGGAAACGCGTGCCAGAAATGTGGTGAGATGAGCCCGCAGCTTTTGCTGCTGCTCAGATGTTTTGGTTTTTTTTTTGATGGAGCACGAAGTCTTTTAAGGGAAGTTTAAAAGAGTTCAGACTCACCTTAGCCTTAAAAACAAGCTTTTTCATTACTGGCGCAATGCCTCTACGTTTCCCCTTCTACTTAATTGAGATGAAAATATTGTAATGTTGCAGCCCAAACACTTGTGCTAACAGGGGAGAGTTTACGAGTGGCATTGACTCGGGGCTAAAAGGAAGTGAAACTGGCTCAAATGTTTTCTTTCATTACCCAGGCAGCAAGCAGCAAGCGAGAAGGCTTGATGCATTATGATTTCTTTTTTAGTTGCAGGAATGGAAGGGCTTCACTGCAACACTAACGAGGATTTCATTTGCTCTCCCTTTGAGTTGGAAAAGCGAGCTTTTAATGCAACTGAAATAAATATCAGAGATGAGTGTGTTTGCTGAAATGGGAGCCTGTTGCCCTGAGCCCTGCAGGGTCTGTTGAGCCGGGGGGCATCTCCTCAGTGATGGTGGGCAAATCCTCCTTTTCCTCCTTGCTTCGGTTTCCAGCTGCGTAACGAGGAAAACAAAATCTTCCTCCTCTGTCAGGAGCAGTGGAGATGAGCAGAAATGTGGGGTTTTATTTTCCTGTTGCTCCCCATGGATGTAGGTGCTGCTCTTCGTGGGTGCCCCGTGTGGACCTTCCCGAGCTGGTTAATCCCGCTGCCGTTTTCGGAGCCAAGTCACTTGACCTCTCGCTATAGCTCAGCTCCTGGCTGTTTCGAAAAGTAAATACCGCTCTTTTTTTCCTACGGTGGGGGTGACAGCACTTCCCTGCCTTACAGATGTGCGGTGAAGATAAACAGCCTGAAGGCTGTGAGCTTCTCCAGATGCTGCCACGGGGGCAAAGCGGAGGCAGAAAGAAGCTCAGGGACCTGATCCCCTGTGAGCTCAAACCTCACGACAGCGCCGTGATTTTTGCCAAAGCGAGGATTTGCTTGCGTGCAGTGACGCCCTTTTATTGCAGGACCCCTTGTTTTGCCCCCTGGGGAGATCATGGGGACACACACACACACGACCCCCAAGTGAGGATTGCCTTCAGGAGGCGTGCTTGTGCTTTCTTAGGCTGCCCGAGGAGGGAGAGATGCAATCCCTCCTGCTTGTATGTCTCAAAAACAGAGATGCAGCTTGCTGGGAAGGTGCTGCCCACTGCCTCTCTGAATTTAAAGAATAAAAAAAAAAATATTAAAAATTACTCTTAATGGTTGCCTGCAAAAATTTGGGGGTTTGAAGAAGCAAAACCAACTTCCAGGGTGCTGGGGTGGGAGCAAAGTGTGGGTTCCAGCAATCCTCTTCTCGGGGAAGAGGAGAGCTTGTTGCCTGGAAGATGTTGAGATAGTCTAAACCCTGATGTGGGTCTTATGTGGGAAGACGTCCCTAAATCAGTGCTCCTTTCTCATTTGGGTGGGAGCTGTGGTCATCTCCACTTCCCACACGAGGTGGTTTGCTCAAACTCTTAGTCACGCTGCATGTGCTCTCTCCTGACCTGCACCTTGCTCTCCAGAGGGGAAGAAATACAGGAGGCTGAGCAGAGGGAGGGGGAATTGCAAGTTCCTGAGCAGGACTGGGAGAAGAATAAAAATAATTTGCAGAAATATAGTCTCAGTCCCAAATCCCCTTATTCCTTCCCCCGGGGAAGCATTCCCTCTTTGCATCCCTTTCTCCAGCTTGGGAACTGGCTCCGGCAGCACTTGCTCCCTGCTGAAGCCTTGCAAACCTGGGATATTTCTGATCAGGATCACCACAAAAGCACCCAAACAAAGCTGAGAGGGACACGGCTGCTGGTTGAGACTCTCCCCTCGATGAAAGCCTGTGGGGTTTTTCGCCAATAAGGCAGGGGTGAAAGCAGGGCCTCAGCGTTTGGCTCCACATTATGCAATGCCGGGCGGTGTCCCAAGGTCTGCCGAAAGGGCTGTGTTCATCTTCCGACAAAATAATAGCCATCATAATTAATAAACTCTAATGGGAAAACACAGAAGCCAGAGCACAGGTAAACGACAGGGGCAGAGGAGCCCCTGTCTCCAGGGGACCAATTCTTCTCTGCGATGCTTTGAGCACCCATGGGTTTGCTGGAGCCCAGAGTGGGCTAGATGCCACCGTAGCCCTCAGTTGTCCTGTCCTCTTCATCCCTGAGCTCTTGGAGGAGATGGAGGGGCTTGGGGGAGCTGAAAGTAAGGGGTGAGTGGGGATGCTTAAAATAAATATGATCCCACACAAGGGCTGTTGCAGCCGGGGTTACGTCGTTCCGAGAGGGGTGCTGGCTATCAGCAACAGTTAATGGCATCTAATTACTCTTTTCTTTTGTCTTTTATTTAGTAACGGTTCAGCCCAGGAAGTCCTGGCTTCCACCATTGGAGTGTTTTGACTCTGAGATTGCAAATGGCCTCATTTCTTGGACAAACGTGACCATGAACGTCCTCAAGCTCCTGCTGGTCCTCTCCTCACACCAGCCTGGTGCTGTGTGATGAAACGGTTGCGTTAAGTCAAACCAGTGGCCCCACCATTGGAGCCAGAGGGGAAAGTAGAAGAAAAGGGCCTGATCCTTCCCCCCGTGTCCTCTCTGAGCACCCATAGCCGCAGCGCTGGGATTTCCTGACCCAGAAGCGGTGAGGGATAACCACGAGCCAATCCTTGATGCAGGAGGTCCTGCTCCACCAGGAGATGAAATTTGGGGAGGGTGAGTGAGGAGCAGGGTGGTAGGATGGGGATGGAAAACCTGAAAATGGGGCAAAACTCTGAGTTGAGGGCAGAGAAGTGACCAATTTTCCACCCCGGAGAGGGCACAAGAGGGGAGTGGAGCAGGGCAGGGCAGGAGTCACCCGGGCAGGCAGGAAGAGGCAGCTAAAATACGCAGATGGGTGGGAACGGGAGGAGAGAGTATGAAGGAGATAACGTAAAGGTTAGGGAGGGAAGTCAGAGGAAGTGAGCCCAAAACAGCCTGAATGTCACAACAAGGCGAAGCTGAGCCTCACCACCAGAGATTAGCAAAGCTGGGTCATGAGCTGCGTCGTGATACAACGAAAGCTGCCCCCTCCTCCCTACTCTGGCATCGACCCCAGGGGTCACTTGGAAACCATCCGTAATGTCACCCGTGGGCTCCCCAGGACAGGAGCCGGGCAGGATGCCTCCTCCCTCGTGGGATTATTATTTTTTTTAGTCTCTCCAGAAGATGTTCCGTTGTTTCGGAGCCTGCAATATGTCACCGGCAGTTGGGAACACAGCCCAAACGAGTGATGGGGTCCGATCGCTTCTAACGTGGGATGTTTTTTATGCCAACGGCTCATCCACGTGTGGGAACGGAGCCGGGGTAACGCTTTGCTGCTGCTTCAACCTGATCGTGAGCCAGATTGAAATAGTCGGGGGTTGGGGGGGGGCCTTTGGGTTTTCCAAACGCAGAGCGAGCAAGATCATGCCTGAGCCCCCAGGTGCCATTACCTCATGTTTGTTTGCGCGGGCTGGGAATAACACCAGCAGCATTTGGTGTCAAAGCCCTGCCAGACACCTTTTCGCTTGATGTAATTCTTGCGGCAGCCACGCCAGCCCTGAGGATGCTCTTTGGCCCTTACAGATTTACTCCCATTTCCTGGCTGCCAATCTTCATTTAACTCGTTAGGCTCTGCATCACGACGCAGCCGAGGGGATGAGCCTCGTGGCCTCGCTTGAGGAGCCGGGGCTGCAGCAGCTGGAGAAAAAGGAAGAGGAGAGGAGCGGGGAGATAAACCCCCCTCCCCAACAAGCCTGGGCTGCAGCTGATAAGAGCCCTCACGGGTTGTAATGGGAGCCCTGGCTGCCTGTTTCCTCACAAAGTCATGACTCAGGGATAATGTTCACATCCTCCGAACGGCGAGGGAGCTAAAAATACAGCCAGGAAAATGCGAATGAGTGAGCGAGCATGAATGAGAGCGTGAGTGAGAAATGCACTGGGGAAAAGAGAGAGGAAGCATGAATGAAAGAGCCTGGGAGAGAGAGAGAGTGAAAACAGCCGGGCCCTTCCAAGTTTCCAAGCTGCAAACCTTTGCTTGCAATCGACGCTCTGGCAAAGGCTTGCTTGTAAGACTAGAAACCCGTCCCACGGATTTGTCTCTGCAAGCGAACCTCCTGGCATCGCCCTCTGAGAACGGAGGGGTAGGACCCCCCTATCCAGCTCCTGGGGCACAATGTGGGGGCTCCCCCCATGCAAAGGAAGGTGTCCTGCCTGCTTAGGCGCCCTAAACACGCTTCTACCTGCCTGTGAGCAGACCCAAACACATGAACAAATCGTCCCACGGATGCACAAGCCTCTCCTGGGTGGGTGGGGAGGGGTGTTCTGGTTCTGTGCCAGCCCAGGGAAAAGGATGCTCCCTGTCCTCCATCCTCTACAGGTCTCCTCCTGCAAAGCCGGTGTGGATAAATCACTCTCAGAGCAGGTCTATAAGGTTCAAGAGAGCTTTTTCTACCGAAATTGCCATTTTCTGATGTTTGCCCTTCCTCGCTGTCTCATGGGCTCAGGTGGGTGAGCGGCTGCTCCTTGCCCGCAGCGCCCAGAGAGGGCTGGAAGGGAACGGTCCCCCCGACACATCCCATCTCCCGGCACGTGCTGGAGCCTTGTTTCAATTATTTCCTCTTGGGGATCCTGCTGAGCTGACACAGGCCCTCTCCTGCCACTTCCCTGCTCCTGGCTTTTGTTCCGAGTTTCTTTTATCAGAGGTTTCCTCCCAGGGGTTGGGCTGAGAAGAGGGATACAGGGAGAAGACAGTCTGCAAAGCCCAGAGTGAGGATCCCATGGGTCTTTAAGGGCCATTAGATCATGTTTAATCCATACCTGGGAGCAGCTCTGTAGAGAGCAGGGGTTGAAGGGTGCTGGGAGCAGGAGGATGCTGAGGTCAGACCACAGGTTAAAAGATGGGGAAAAAGGGTCACAGCTGGATGGGGAGTTGTTACCATCCTGGCCCTGCTCCCCGGTGCTGAGCATGAGGATTTTGTGGCAGAAGATCCTTATACAAAGGAGCAAAGGTGCTAAGAAACCCCTACAAAGAAGGTGGTCCAACTGGGATTTACCTATAAAGAGCAAATCCAGCCCAATATGTGTAAGGCCATATAAAAAAAGAACAATTCTTGCACCCTTACCCACACAAATCAGGCTAGGGAGAGGTTCCTAAGCAACTTTTGGGAGAAAACTAAACAAAAATGGATTGCAGACTCCTGAATCATATAGGTCCTACAGGGTTTCTGACAGCGGGAAGACACTCCTGGCCCCGTCGTGGGTCACGGAGGGACGAGAACAGCCGGCGAAGCTGGGCTAAATTTGACCTGTTTCACAGATAGGAAGCGAGATTAGGTCCTTCTCCGTCATCGCTGCTGAGCCCAGCTCTCCCGACAAAGGCCCCAGGGGCGAGACTGGTGCTAATCCAAGGAGCCAATTTTAGAGCCCGGCTCTCCGCAGACAATCTCTGATTGTTTGGGGCTGGTTTGAAGTTTTTTTCCACCCCCTTCACCACACCGTCATCGCATCCTGTGACTTGGCAGGAAAGGCTTTTTTGCGCAGGCACCGCTGCCAAGAAGTCCAAGAGGTGTGACGGCGTGAGCTGCACATCCCGTGTGTCCCTTCTGGTTTTTGAGTGTCAGGGAAGGGGCTCAGTGGGGAAAAGCGCGTGGCTCCGGGCAGTGGGTTGCTTGTGAAGTGACAAGGGGACTGAAAAAAGATGTGGCAGCTCAGAGCAACCTGAGGAGCTGGAGAGATGTTGCAAGGAGCAGGGGATTTTCTCCTGGGACGGAGGAGAAGCCATCTGACTACAGCACAACTCCTCTCCTTCTTTCTCCTGCACCCCCAGCACCGTTGCACCCCCTTTTCAGGTCCTTCTTCACCTGGGCACGAGCCAGCTCCAGCCATGGGTTTTCCCTTTTGGTGGTTTTTCCATCTCTCTCTCAAAATTGCCAAAGCAAGCAGCAATACCTGAACCTGCCATCCACCCACTTCTTGTCTGGACTCAAGATGTTTCAAAGCTCTCTCCTTTCTATTTCTATCCTTATTGTCATCCTGCTCTGAGAGGAAGGTCTATTATTCTCCCCCTCCTTCTCTCTCTACAAAAATGGGACATTGTTTCTTCTTTCTTTGATTTAAAAGCCAAAAACAGTTATAGGAAACTGTTCAGCAGATGTTTTACAGTATGAACCTAGGAAAAAAAAAATTAAAAAAATAAAAGCTCTCCGATTCTGCTTGAGGATCTATATTTAGCCTAATGCTTCCTCCGATTCAGGGTTTGTGTTGGCATAGGCGAGGCGTAGGTTTAAGCACTTTGATTGTAGTATTTATTTTATTTCTCCCATTTGCTGCATCTATTAAAAGCTGGAGCTGACTGCACGAGCTAATGAAGCTCATTCAGGGAGGAGGTAAATTCGGCTTGCTCTGTGCTTCAGCAAAGTCCCTTTCAGCCCACAGATGCTCAGGGCAGGGCTGAAAAAAAAATAATTCCTCATCTTATTTGCATCAGGATAAGCAAAGCTGAGGCCACGCTCACGGCAGTGCCCTGTGCTTGTGCCCGGGGTGGCCAAAATAAAACAAACCTCCCAGCTGAGATTTATAAAGCCTCAGAGGGAGATTTATAGTCACTGAACGAACTGCTGCCACGAGCCTCGGTTCCTCGCGACGCACTGAAAATGGCACTCGCTGATTTTTGGAAGCGGCTTCAATCGGCACAGCCAAAGCTCAGCCCATAAACCTTCTCCAGGCCAGACTCCTGCTGACTTCAAAAACCCAAGGACTCGGTACCAGCTGAGCGAGACCTTCCAGATGAGGACAAGGTTTAGCATCACCAGTCGTGTGTGTTCCTCCCTCAACTAGAAGCAACGAGAGAAACTTCATCTTTGCACCGGGAGATTGTATCGAGGGTGGGAGATAAAGAAGCCATCTACTACCTGCAGATCTGGGAAATCCTGGTCAATGGTGGCACCTTAGCCTCTGTTAAACTCATCTCTTGTTGTCTTCTATACCAAAGTGAGATTAAGTCAACACTAGGACATGGGTTGGGCCTTAAATGTGACACCCGGCAGCCCTGGCAGCGATCGGGGCTGTGGTTTGGAAGCTGGAATCAAAGCTGTGTTTCCAGACATTAATGGCTTGCTTGTTGTCTAAGGGGGGTGGAAAAGCAGATAAAAGCCGCAGCCCAAATGACCTGTTTGATTTCCAATAGGACATTGTTGGCGCAGTTTCGAAATAGCCCGCATTAGAAAGACAGAGCAATTAAAAAGGCAAACTCACCCAAATTCATGTTCGGAGCTCGGGGATGCTGGGAGGATAAAGGTCTAATTCATAGAAACATCTTTGGCTCCTTTATTTAGGATTTCTCCATATTATATAT
>NW_009711543.1:34910-41488 GCF_000703405.1 Apaloderma vittatum
TTCCAGACTGCTTTTTGCATAAATTAGGATTGTTTGCTGTTCATCAGTTAACCCTGCTGTGACCCCCCTCCCTCTCCCCTCCATCTTCCCTTGCTCCGCTTAAAACCTGTGGGCCCGTGCTGGCTCCCTCGGACTCCTGCCAGCTCTGGGAAGTGGGAAAAGCAAGATGGAGCATCCCAAGGTGGCTTTTTTTAGAGAGTTTTGGAGCCTCAATAAGATTAACAAAGCACCTGGAGCAGGTTGTAAGATGTCAGTGAGGGTCTCCTGGGTAGGTGTGCCTGCCTCAGCCATCTTCAGAGGATGGGCGCTGGGATGTGGTTGTGTTCTTGGGGTCACGTAACACTGTGTGTGCCAAGGAAAAGCCTTGGGAGATGCAAAAAGCTCCTCAACACAGCCTGAGTCCGCCTGGAAACCTGCTTGGCCCCGGGGAGCGCCGATAAACGAAAGGCTGCTGCTTCCCCTCCCACCCACACACTTCCACTTTCACTTCACATGTGGGACCCAGCGCCGTGATCCCCAGCCCAGCCATAAATAACCCCTCCATCACCCGGCAGGCACGGTGACAGCGTGGATTCAACTTGCCAGCACAAGCGTTTATTTTACCTCTTTCTTCCTCCCGCAGCTTGCGGTGTCCTTCACGGAGGGGACCATCACACCTCTCGGGGGATGTCACCTGTGTCCTGTTATCCTGCCTGAGCTCCCCCGATAATAGGTGGAGGATGCAAAAGAGAATATGTCCAAATGTGCTCGGTGGAATTAAATACGAAAAGAAGCAGCTGTTCCGAAAGCCTAATCTGTGTCACAGGCAAACTTTCCTTGACCTGGAACTGTGGGGAAAACAAACAGAGAGGTAAAGGACGTGTTAATAACTCATTTCCACAAAAGCAAGCCTCACATTTTTCATTTTTGCTGCTGTATTTTATTTTTGTTTTTCTCCTCCTACTTTTGTAAGATATGCACATTTTTGCATTTTTGCAGAGCCCTGTGCTGAAATGTTTCTGGGCACATCACACAACTTCCCTGCTCCTCGTATCGTACACACCAGAGCAATGTTTTCTTTGCTGAGCACGGGAATCACGTTTCTGGCTGGGTGGTGGTACCCAGGGGGGCACACATTTCAGCTCAGGTCTTATTGTAAAAACCACCAACCCTTCATTGTCCTCTGTTATGTGCTGGAGGACAGCGGAGGACAAAAAAGGTCCGTTTGGCATTGGAAAAAGGCAAAAAAAAGAGAGTTTCCCAGGTTTATCACCTAAAGGCAATGAAATCTCTAAATTCTTCTTGTCATTTGAGTTTTTCTCCTTCGCACCTCCAGCCCTTCCAAGCCCGGGCCACCAAAGCCACCGCTCCCCAAGCGAGGTCACCTACTCTACAGAAACCAATATCTAAAGATATTGGCACGAGGGCACCCAGCTTTCGGATTCTGGCTGGTGTCCTCAGCCGACAGCAGCAGCAGTGATGATAATTACAGCTTCCCCTTCGTTATCATCATAGCTGAACCATAATAAGCCGCTTATTATTGTCAGAATGGGTTTTATATGACATTTTCGCTGCTGTGCTAATCTCATTTTTTTTAAAAAAAAAAAAAAGAGAAGCAGTTAAATGATCTCAATTCATTTTCCGTATTTTTATACTGGCTCGAGGAGCAGTTGACTTGTTGAAAACATCAAGATCTTTCTCGCTGCTTTGAATTTCGCTACGGCAAGATGCAGGGAGTATTTTAACAGATAAAAGAAAATAAAAATATCTCTCTTTTTGTACCCCCACGCTAATAGTAAGTTAAGTAATAAAGAGCAAGTGATTAACTGGCTGCTGAATTCGTTTTGAAATCTGGCCAGATGTGTGTTCGAGCAGGAATTGTCAGTTGATAACATTTTTGTAAATTTGATCTTCATTTATACGCTTGCCTGGGAAAAAGAGCACTTCTGAAATCTGGCTTTATAGTCTTCGATTAAATGATTCTGGATGAGGATTTGAATTTACAGATTTGAAGAGGGTGTATGTGATGAAATCCTACGTTTCGTTGTTTTTTTCTCTGAGTCTATCAGTGTAATAAAAGATCCAAAAGCAACAGGTCTCATTTCCCTTGAAATGAGAGAACTGGTAAATGACAACTGATTTTCCAATTAACATTTTCATAAATGATAACTGATTTACCTTTTTGCTTATGTCTTTAATATTTATAATATTTATGACATTCATAATATCTTTAATATTAATAATATTTCTAGTCCTAATATGCACATTATTCATAAAAAAAAAATAATATCTATAATATCTATAATATCTATAATATCTATGATATCTATAATATTTATAATACTTGTAACATTTATGCTAGCTTTTAGAAAAATGATGATTTTTTTGTGCTTCCAAGGCACACTTTGCAAATTTGCACCCCAGACGGGCACCGTTATGGCTAAAACTTCCCTAGAGATGTTGCTTAACATCACAGTTAGAGCTGAGTGGAAATTTCTCACTTCCTCTTCCAGAATGAAAATACAGCCGGGACTCGGTGTTATTTTGGGTTTGAATGTATATATGCACACGTATGTATTTATAGTCATGTGTATAGACTAAAAATGAAAACTCAGAGCTGAAGGAAGGAGCTCTCTGCACGTTGTGTCACTCCCAAGGCAGTCTGACATTTTTGACACCCGTTATTTAAAGCCCGTTTCTGCACAGGTCTTGTACCTCTTTCAGATGTGAAATAGGAGCAATTAACAGCAATTAACTCACCCTACATGAAGGAGATTTAATTGCAGCAGATTCTAACCTAATAAAGCCTCACAAAAGTCACGCGTGGGCCAGTCTTAAGCATCCAGGATGCTCCCCCAAAATCTGAATCCTGAACTTGGATAACCTGTATCCATCACATCGTAGCTGAGATGGTGGATCTGACTCCTGCCTGAGCCAAGGACGGAAAAACTCTCTTCTCCTGCTTTTGAGGACAATTATTTCCCCTCAACTTGGAGAGAATGCATCCCTGGGCTCCGTACCAGGAGGCAATTAATCAGGTGCTCATCCCCAGCCCACTGGCCAGAAGGGATGAGCTCTGCTGGTGCCTCTAGTTCAGTTTCGAGGCCAGCAGGCGATGGAAAACCTCAGCACCTGGAGACCAGATGTGCAGAGCTCTTGCTGGACCACTGCTGGAGCATCTGGGTCCCAGGCTCTGTGTGTGTGTGTGAGTGTCACTGCCTTGATTTTGGAAATGCTGCTGCAGCCTGCACAGACCTGCCACAATATTTACAAGCGCAGGCAGCTCCTTGATCTGGCGGGATCCCCTCCTCCCAGGGCAAAGGGAGGCTGGGAAGGTGACCCTCCAAATCAAGACCCCTTTTCTTTGCTCCCTCATATCAGAGTCAGCATGTAACGCTGACTAAAAGTGAGCAGACTGAAGTGCTCAGGGTCATTTTGTCAGCTCATGCTCTCATGCTCCAGTGTAACAAGGAAACGATGACACTTACAGATCCATAAAGGGATGTGGCAGCTTATTACACGTGGCTCCTCACCCTCAGTGATCCTCGAGCAGGACAGCAATCTCGCTGGGCAGTAATCTGGAGGGTACGAGGAGGTGAATCGTGGTAGAGTCCATCCATTCCCCTTGCTGTAAAATAATGGGGAGAAGGATTTCTTAGGTTGTTGGGAAAGGGGTTGTTTCTGCTGATTCCTATGCCCAGCTATGTCCCTCTTGCCCCTAAATTTAAGCAGCACAACCCGTGAAACACCCATGAGACCTCTCAGATTTGGTAAAAACATTAATGACTCCTGAAGCTAAACATGAAGGAACCGTTTTTTGGGGGTTTATCTTTTTTTACGAGTACAAAGAAAATCCAAACTGTCTGGAATGGAAAGTACTACAATTGGATGACAAACAGATTCCATGAGCTCCCCAAAACCTAACCCCAGTCTTTGTCATCAGCTTAGGTGACCCCCAAAACCAGACGACCACGCGTGAGCCAAGCGAGGCGATTGGGAGGATGTGAGCAACAGCCAAAACCAGAAGATTCTCCGTTTTGCAGACACACAGTCGACTGGACAGCCATAATACGGAGGCTATTAATATATAGATTATCTGAAGAACTGTCTGCTGTGGAGTAAAGCATCCAGCCTGGGGAAAGACATCTTGCTCGCAGCTGCCGGCAAGGTTATCCTGAAGCCTCGGGAAGAGTTGCCCGGATAAAAAAATAAATGGATCGTTGGATGAATTCCACTCCTTTGGCGCTCAGACGTGACCGAGCCTTTGTACCAAAAAACCCAGGAGGCTGGAAACCTTCCTGAGAAGATGTGAACCCTGTTAATAATTTCCTGCGCTAAAATAGCTGCGAGAGGGATCCGTGTCTTAGGGCCGAGAGTTCAACAGGTAATGTAGCTTCGGGCCACCTGTGGCTGCGTGTTCCTAAGTTAAGGAGAGATTTGTTCTTCATTTAGGAGCTCGAGGGAAATCCTCGAAGGACCTGTTAATAGCTTTGGGTGCATAAATATTAGAACTTTCTCGTTATTTGTTACTATTTGCACCTGAGCATCCCCCTGGGCTAGGGGGTGAAGAATAAGAGGGATTTTGTACCTGTGAACACTACTTTCTTTATTCCTCTGGGAAGCATGTGGCAGTGCTGGCCACCACAGAAGCCCTGTGCAGGCAGAAATTAGCCATGAGACAGCAAATACAATTTCAGTCTGCACTTTGCAAATGTCCACTTAGCTGAGAGTATCCAAAATACCTGGTTTTGGGGTGGGAAAGGGTGTCCCCAGGAGTTCTTTCTCTCCCCAAGGCTTCAGCCTGGATTTCTAGTGATGCCCCTTAGATGTACGTGCTGTATTTTTTTATTGTGAGGATGCCTGCAAACTTCCCTCCTCCAGATATTCTGGCAAGCAGAATATGGCAGCATCAGTGCATTGAGGTGATAAAGTTTGAGTCCCATGGCTGCATCCCCTTTGTTGTTTTTATATTACCTAAACTTTCTAGGGAAAATCACAGCAGCCATTCCCATTTTGCCCAGAAATTAAATATCCCAGAGCAGCACGTGTGTAACCCTTGATGTTTGAGCTTTTCCCTACTCCTGCTGGCAGGGGCTCAGCCCGGGCTGTTGCTCACAAAGGTGACATGACAGGGATCTGTGCTGGAGCTGGAGAGGATTTTCAGCCTGGAGCCCTCTCCTGGAGGAAGAGGCTTTGCTGCCTGGAGAGGGAGAGCAGGACAAGCAGGATGGGCACCTCCTCCTGCATCCAAGGGTCTGAGCATAATGCTGGGGCTTTGGAGGTGCCTATAGGGGATACGAGGGTCGTGGTGATGCAGAGGTGTGAGGAGAGAGCAACCTCAGGTCAGCGAGTAACTTACACTGAGGTTTTTGGAGTGAACCCGCTGCAAACTGTTGTTTCTGTCCCCCTCCTTTTTGCTGCCCAGCCAGGAAAGCCTTTGCCTGCCTTTCTGATCCCAGCAGCCTTCTCCTCTCCGGAGAGCCCCCGGCCTCCTTCAGCATCCGCGTTAAAAGTCGTCTTGGGGGTGACGCAGGTTGGGGCTGCTCGTCTCTGTCAGAGAAATGCTGCCCCAGTGTCCCCCAGTGCTGCCCCAGCATCCCCCAGTGCCGCCCTAGCATCTCCCAGTGCTACCCCAGCATCTCTCAGTGCTGCCCCAGCATCTCTCAGTGCTACCCCAGTGTCCCCCAGTGCTGCCCCAGCATCTCCCAATGCTGCCCCAGCAGCTCCCAGTGCTGCCCCAGCAGCTCCCAGTGCTGCCCCAGCATCTCCTCTCTCTGGTGGCTTGTATAAAGGGAGATTGCTTCATCCTTTATGCTTTTAAAAGCAAGTAGCAGCTACCATGGCGCTTTTTAAATTTTTATTTTATTTTTTTCTTCCCTTTTTTGGCATGCCTGCTACAAGAGGTGTGTGATGAGGGGTTTTAGGCTGGATCCTTCCCAGGGTTGGGATAAGGCTGGCTCTGGAGCCAGCGCTGCCTTGGGATATGGAAGGGACCAGGAAAGGCAGAGGTGCCCAGGGGACTTTTTAGGAGGAAACTGCATTTTCTGCCATCAGGCACCTCCAGGCAGAGGCAGCAGCTGAGCTGAGGGGATCGGAGCTGGATAAATCTCACTCTGGTCGTGCCTGGGGATCGCTTTACAGGACCCAAAGGCCACCCTACACTGGGGAGGGGCTGTCAGGAGGTTGTCCCCCACGACCATCTCAAACCAACATGATTAGTTTTCTTCGTGACATCTGCCAGAGGTGTTTTTTTTCTCTGTGTTTTCTTTTTTTCTTTTTTTTTTTCCTGGCTGTCGTGGAACTCGCCTTTCCCACCGCCCTGGATGCAGGGCTGACCACTCCCCCTCCCTTTGAATAGGCGGCCCCGGCTGCAAACACCATGGTATTTCCATCCTCCCCAGCTCCAGCGCAGAGGATAGCACCAGGTAGTTGGAAAGAGATCGGAGACAAGTGTGGGAAGCCGTGGAGGACATAAAGCTTTTCCCCTGGTCTTGCAGCGAAGTAGTAAGTGGCGGCGGGGAGAGAGTCGCTTGAAACTCTTTTGTGGGTTGTAGGTACCTGCGTTTGTTTTCAGGACATCTCAGGTTTTGTTTCGCTGG
>NW_009711544.1:0-10104 GCF_000703405.1 Apaloderma vittatum
GTCCCTTCCAGCCTAGGCCAGTCTAGGATTACATGATGATTCTATGATTTTTTGTTACTTTGTGCAAAGGGGAGGCAGTCAGCATGATCTTGGCCACCAGAGGGCACCCATATTTTTTCTTAAAAAAAACCATGATTAAAAAGTGCCATTTCTGGTAGAGTTAAAGACCCAGAGTTCAAACAACACTTACCATGTTAAGAGATACAAAATTCAAATTTTAGTCCTCATAAAGTTGGAGCAAACCAAAACAACTTGAGAAGCAGTTTCCTGCATTTCCACATAGCTTATCTGCGCAAATCCTAGTCAGGCTTTGCTACTTAACATGTAAATCAGATATTACTGACACGTGCTGATCAAACCCCAGGGCAATACCTGTGCTTTAAACTCTGGAGGGCAGCTGAGGTCACTACATCGCCCGGGGCAGTTCAAATGTTTTCCTCATTGACTCCAGTTTTGACTTTGGCTCATTCCCCAGCATCAGATTCTTTCCTTCCCCTGATGCTCGTGGGTAAAAATAATCCGAAGCACCTGAAAGCACAGAGTGCTCTTTCAAGACATCGTTGGGATCAATGTGTCTTCAAGCCTGAGGAGAAAACCCTCAGCACCGCCATCCCAAGAACAGTCTCTTGAGTCCGACACCTCTCACGAAGAATTAAAAAAACCCCCACAAGCCAAAACCAAAAACGGAGCAGAGCTCTCACAAATAACCTCGCACAGATAATACCTACATTTTTTTTCCCATCTTTTCTCTCCCACCTCAGGTTAAGTAGTACCTGACACATCTAAAGCTATAAAGCAGGTTTCTCCCCTCTTGACTACGTTTTATGTGGCTTCCTTTGTTTTATTAGAACAAAGATTTTTAAAGCCTCGGTTTCAGCTGGCATAAGGTATTTCCAGCAGTTCTGCCATTAAAAATGGATTCTAAGCAAATTACTCTAAAGCCCTTTAAGAAACTGATGCGAAAAAGCAATGCATCCTCAAACAGAGTTAGCTTAAGGCTGATCTAAGGCTTCAAAATTAATTCCAGAAGTGACAATGGAGAAAAGCCAAACACTAAAAAGCAGTGAAGGTCGGCAAAGTGAGGAAGACGAAGGGTCGTTCCTACAGAGAAGCCTCCAGTAAAGCAGCAAGGCACTTGATACAGGATGGTCAAAGGAGGAAAGGGTGGATGTAGAAATGGCTGAGGTGGAATGAATACTGCAGAAGTGGCAGCTTCCAGTCAGTCAGGAACAGCACCAGTAAGACTCTGCTTGCAGAGGTCCTCCCGTGCTCCCCAAAGGTCCTTTCATTCCCTTATTTCATTCGACACTCAGCCGATGGAGGGACAAGCTTCAGCTCCCAAATGCCAATTCAAGCACTTGCAGATGCCCACAGAGCCAGTCAGGAAGGTGCGTGACATAAACAACTCGCCTGCGGCCATTTAACGACACTGAAAACTGGTATTTGGAACTGGAAATGCAGGATCCGAGTCACACACAAGTATCAGTAACAGAATATTTTTTGTAAACATCAAGCTTGCAGCAAACTGTGAGGTTCAGTACTTCTCATCTATTAATGCCTCGTTTAGGTTAGCCAATGACTGCACCAAGATTTATTTCTGTTAATTAATTCAGTTCATTATGCCAATGCCCAGATATATAACTGCTTCTGTTGCCAGCTGGAAATCCTCAGTTTAAGTTATTGCTAAGAAAGAGTAAATTTAATTTTTCTTCTCAGTTATTCGCATTGCCAAAGTATTCATCACCGCAGCAGAACAGAGCAGCATTACCTACTCCTGCTGTACAATTATTTCGATGAGATATATGCTGAGAAGTCCTGTCTGTCTTCACATCAAGTAGCAGAAAGGGTAAGGTCACATACGGGTACCCCTGTATTAACCCCTCTGGGCAACACGCACCACCAGAAGTACAAGAGATCTCTCCTGAAATAGAAAGTTTGGGGTTTTTTTAAGTACTAATGAGAGCCACAATACTGCTCTCCACATGGAGAATTTACACAAGGCTTTGTGCAGGTGACAAAAATAAATACAAGTTAGGGTTTGGGGTTTTTTTTGCCTTTTATTACTGCTCTCCCTCTAACACAACACCATCTTCTATCTACTCGGTCTAAGATTTTCAAACCGCTTCTTGACTTATCCTATTCAAGCTTCAACTCTAAAGAAAAATAATTATACGAAAACAAAAAGAGTGAGATGTCCCTCTTCTTAAAAGAAAACTTCAGCCTGCAGGAGGCAGCCCTGACTGCACTCCCTCCTCAAAGGGCACCGAACTGTCTCAGCTTCACGGGCAGACTACCCAAGGTTACGCAGAACCCCAGCAGGCACACACTCCCAGGATGCCCCCACAGATGTTTTGTGGTGGGGACCTGCCCTCCAACCAGGGTCAAACTACTGCACCTACACTTAAACTCTACTCATCACTCAAATATTGTGAAAGATAAAAGAAATCTCCAGTTCCTCATCCTGCATTTAAACGTGATGTTACGACAGCCATTTCAAAGTCTGTTTAAAACATTTTTAGGCGTCAGTACAAAGGATTTTCTACAAATGTAAGAGTTTTATTCCTCCCTTTATTCAACAGCTGGATGCCAAGTAATTAAGATAAGCTTGGATGTACTTCTATTTTACACTTACCAACACTATGGATTTATTTCACGGTTCATATAGTAAAGGACTACTGCAAAGTTTGTAAAATTCTATTGAGCACTTTATAAATTTATATAAAACAGGAGACAGAGCAAGGAAAGAAAAAACCAAATAGTAACAGCAAGTCAATCTCTCCACATTGATGAGGACCAGGAAGATCTCAGATCACACCACCACACAGAGGCTGCCCCTCTGTCAGATTTCTTGCAGTGCTCTCTGCTGAGCAAGGTCAAGCCTGGCCACAGCGCCCAGGGGCGCTTGCGGAAGAGCCGAGTACTCCATGAGCCAAAAGTCACTCCCTGAAACCATCCCGGACCCAGCACCCCTTATACCATTAGCAGGTCTTTGCTGCAGCAAGCACATTCCTCCCAACTCAAGGCAACGCTAACAACAGGCAACTTGGCTGTTTTTAAGAGCAGGGGTGAACCCACTGCAGGAGTGAGATGTTAACTCGGCGTCTTGGGGACAGCTTTACGTAGGACATGATGGCCGACGCACTTTACAGTCACTCCCAGGATGTTTTAAATGGAAAAAGCCCTGCTCACATCCCTGCCTGAAAAGGGCATACCCCCAGCAGCGTTCAGGTCCCGCGGTTACATAAAGAGGCAGATTATTAGCAAGATGCAGCATAAGATGACTCTGTGCTGGATCACGGTGTTCTTCCTCAGCCTGAACAACTCCTTTTAGCAGATATCAAAGTTTGACAGCTCTAGGTACAGCCAGAACAATTGTCATCATCTTTCTCCCACTGCATTGAAACTAGAGCCTTCTAGCCACCACACAGGTAGTAGAGAGCCAGCAATAAATCACCTCAATATTAGAATGAAAATAAGATGGGTTTTCAGCCCAGACTTTATTTTCAGACTCTTAATTGCAGCCATGAGCTTGAGTGACACTGTTGGTGCCACGCTGCTCCCACGTTTTGAGGGAAGAGAAGGGAGTCCTTGATGATCTTGAAGGTCTCTTCCAACTGAAACTACTTTATGCTTTATTTCAAACATGGCACAGGGCCAGGGTTCAGCGAGGGTCACCTCAGACAAGCACAAATAGCCCCTTTCTCCCCACAGCTACAGAAAGAAGCTTTGTGCCTCCCAGCCCAGAAATAGGTGTGCACAGGCTCTTTCTTTAAAAACCACGTTAAGTCCTGCACCCAAAGACAGACCGTTCCTTTCTGCTCCTCTGCTATGTTTTACACAAGAAGCAGTCAGCAGAACACAAGGAAAACCAGAGTGGCATCTCCTGGCCAACCGTGCTGTCCCTAGCAGCCCTCCAAGAAGCTCAAAGCACGTTTTCACCCAGCTCAAGCGGGTGATCTCTCTTCGCACAACACCACAGACCCACGCAGCACCACCACGCGCAGGGAAGCTGGGCAGCAAACCCCGTCAAGGGCAAACAGCCCGCATGAGAATGGCTGGAGAGGAAAACTCTTCAGCCCTGAGCTTTTTCGCATCTCTGACTACTCACGGCAGCAAAAAGAAGCTCCATGGGGAGTTCCCAACAGCCATTCCTTCCACACAGTAGAAGCAGCACAAGCAGTAACGCTTTACAAAGTCTCCTGCAGATCTTAAGCCCACCTGCAGGTGCTTCCCCCAGGACTAAGGCAACACACGGTCTCGGGCAAAAAAAAAATCAAAACCCAAGAAACATATATTACCTCTGCCAAAGGAATCTTGCACTTGCTGTTGCTGCAGTCGTTCCTACGAAAGCCGCCGCCACCACGAGCCTACGTCTGGTCCTGGAGTGATGAGCTGTCCCATGGTAACGCCGCGAAACAGCCGACAGCCCCGCCGCAACAGGAAGAAATCGAAGGCGAAGCATCCTGTCGAAGGAGAACATCACATTAGTAAAGCAACAAATGGCTTCCAGGCCTGGACTCTCGCGCTGACCCTCATACAGCGATTTGGTTCATGTTTTCTCCTGAAATAGGAAAGATTACAGAAAATAACCGTCACGGATGTTTAGTGGCTGCTCTGGAAAATGCATGTAACCTGCCTAATCGAGAACAAATTAGGAGTATTATGTATTGTTGTAGCGCCTTGGCCGACACACCTTGCTGTCACATCCCAGCTACTTTTCCAGATGCACTTACAGCCCTTTTCAGAGTTCTCTTCAGCCCTTCCCCAGCACGCTTCAGTAAGAGGAAATATTTGCACGCTTCCACTCAAGCACCAAGACGCGGAAGGCGCAAGTAGCAGATCTTACAAGCAACCGCAGCAAGTAAGAGTCATTTGGCCAGAGGGAAAGCCATAGCTGGATTTTAAAAGGCAAATGCGACGAAATTAACAGGCGAACCTACTCACCAAAGCCCAACCGTCATTTTAAATTTCCCTAAGAAAAACCGTTCTCAAATCACTTTTTAGCTAGCCTGGAGCAAAATATTTATATTCAGCTTGAAGTACAAGGCAAGCTTCAAAGCGTCGAAACTTACAGAATCTGTACCCCATTACACACGCAACAGGACGAGACAAATGGGAAACCAGAGTCACAAAACGTGATCAATCCAGAGAAATTTGAACTGCAAAAATGTCTCCTCATCACCTACACCAGCTACAGGAAACAATGCGACGTTTGCTCGCTCACAAGATGGAAGGTGAAGGGTAAGTGTTGTCTTTACAACGAAAAAGTGCTGCAACTTTAAGAGAAGTAAAGGTTTGATTTCTAACTGATGCAAATTCAATTTTCCTGATCCGAGGGTCAGCCTTAAAAAAAAAAAAAAGAAATTGGGAACAGAATGGCAAAAGAATTCTCAAGGCCAGAAAAAAACATTGGAGGTGGAGAGCAGGGGAGCAGCGGTCCTATTTCTTCCTTCTGTTCCCCATTCTTGCTGATCTATTCAAATATTCCCAGCCTGTGAATAACCAGAGAATACAAAAATAAAGTCACACCTATTGGTTTCTATTTGCTTTTGCGACACGAGCTGCCGCCGTGCCGTTCTGCTCAATGATTAACTTCCAACAACGAGAACCTTGGGACCGTTTTGCCCAAACGCATCTTACGCGAGCGGTGCGTTATCCCATTTCAGCTGCAAAGAACTGAATATATTACGGCCCTTTTCCTCCCATTGAAGCAATGCGCAGTTCGGGATTTCGTCACGCGAAGCGGTGAGGCGAATTTAGGGAGGGAGGACGCGCATAAAATATTCAGCAGGTAATTCTGAGTGCCAGAGCTCAATATCTTTTAAGGCAAGAGGCAGTGGAGACGCACCTGAAGACTTCACAGCACACTCGAGAAACACCTGGGTGAGGGGAAGCAAAACACAGACAAGGAAAAAATCATTAGCAGGCACCTTATTGGTGATTTTTTATATCGGATCCAAGGCTTTTGCCGGGTCCTGGGACACAGGAGGTGGAATGGAGCGGCGGCAGGCTCGGTGGAGGCAGCGATACTGCTCGCGGGGCAAAGCCACGGGGTGTCGATCGCTCGTCACCAACTCTGCTGCTCACAGCCGGCGCCTCCCAACAGCATCTATCCCACACTCATCTGTGCACATTACTGAAAACTAAGCTTGCAGACGGCATTACCGTTTTAGTTATTCCTTTACAAATAAATAGGCTCAAAATTAAACTTTTAATGGGATACAGCCAGCCAACAGCGCTGCTTCTCCGGCTCTGAACAACACAAGATTTTTGTTATGAAAAACAGTTCTGCTTTCAAATTTCAAGCTATTTCCATCCTACGCAAACCTGATGTTCCCATTTCATCTCCGGGGATGAATTTCTGTTACATATGCAGAGAAAAATCTGCAAGCGTTACTTTCCCTGAGAAGCTAATGTTGCCCTTACTTGGATTCCCCATCCTAATTACAGCTTTATATGCAGAAGATGTAAGGGATAAGGGAAGCGTTGCCAGGACCATTTAATCAGTCGAAATGAAAATCAAGCCCCACAGTGCTTACTTCTGAGCTCAAAGAGATTTTTTACAACATTTCAGATGGTTGGCTTTAGTACCGCATAAATGTTTGCTTTGCCGGAGCCCTAAGAAACCCTGAATTATCTGCTTGGTCCAAGCAATTTCCATCCCTGATGGTGCCCGTGTGCTCACCCCAGCAGTGCTCACTTGGCAGCAACTGCCCAGGAGAGCTGAAAGCAAGGGGTTCCCCTAGCAATCCTCAAATAAAGACTATCCTTATCTCAGTGGGGAAAAAAAAGACACTTTGGAAGCTGATTTTTCCATGCTTTCCATCTGCAATTTTACAATCTCTCATTTTAATTTTTTTTTCTTAAATCAAGAGCATCATCATATTTGCCATGTTTTGTTAGAAGCCCCAGGCATTTAATCCAAGATCACTTGAGAAAGCTGCTGCTCACTTTTCAAAAGATTAAAACCAAGCATCTTGCCCCAACTGCAGCGATGAAAAGCTAACCGCCACGATCTGCAGTAGGATAAGGAATGAAACGGAGATAAAAGTATAAAACCCCCAAGAACCGACGTGATTACAGGTTACAATATGAAACAACCTCAATTCTTGCATGATTTAATGCAATAAATAATTTTTTTACAGGATACAACAAAGTAGTCGAGAGGAAAAAAAACCACACAAAAAAATAACTTCAAAATAGTGAAAATAAGGATCAAACACTAAAGTCATCACGATGTCCTTGGCATTACGGCTACAAGGAATCAGTAGATTGTAATTTTGTTCCTAAGAGATAAGATCTCAAGTTCTTGCTCAGAACAGTTGCTTTCACAGGTTGAATTAATACCCTTGGACAAAAGAAATAGTTCGGGGCTTTCTTCCAGAAAAGAACAACACACATGCTTTTATTTATGCCACAAGACTCAAGTTGTTTGGTTGGTTTTAAAGGAGAAGAGTCAACCAACAGATCTGAAGATTTAAAACCAAAAGTTTTGTTGACTGTCCCCTCCACCATTAAATACGAGCCGCTCCATCAAACCCCAATCCTCAGAGCTCAGAAAATTAAAACATCCAATGCGGAACTGAACTTTTTGTGGTCCTTTTGGGCAATCCAGAATGGCCTCAGGTTTTTTTTTTTAAGATGAAGCAACACTTAAAGCGGCTTTTTGATGCTGAAGCCAGCCTCGGTGGCACAAGCAGGCGGGAGGGAGAGCAGTAATTGAATCTGCTGACGGGTGTTTAATTTTTCATCAGGCAAGGGTTCGCAGGCATTTTTTATTTGAACAATTTTACTAGGATGTGGTAAGCTTGTGCATTAGTGCAGAACGTCAGTTGGAAATTTAAACAAAAAAAATATTGCTATGTAGTAAGATCTTCTCAAAAAAAAAAAAAATCTGCATTTTCAAAGCACTGCTTTGGTGTAAAGACTTCTGCAGGGACTGGCAGAGATGGAGTCTCTAAGAACAGAAAGAGCTTACCTGGGGCTGTATGTTTATTAAAAAGAAAAGTTTGACACTACCAGAGCATACCAAGACACCATGATCCAGCAACTGCCATAGGAGAATTCCTCCCCTACTTCCATGGGGCAAAAAATATGACAAATAAATCCAATGGGAAGGAAAAGTCAAGACAAAAGAGAAAGGGCAAAGCAATCAGGAATAAAGTTTTACCATCAACACTGACAGATACTTAAAATAATCTGGGATATACAACCTACGGGGAGAATAAACTCTTAGCATCAAGCCTCCCTCCACCAAAATTATTAATTTTGATTTCTCCTCCTCCCAGTTCTCCATACTCTCCATTTACAAACTGGTACCAGTGAACAAAATTTGTACAAGGGTAATTGATTCAAAAGGTACCTAGAGGTGGATTCCAGCTACCGAGGGGCCTCGGTCCACGCCTCCCCCGTCCCCAAGCGAGACTAAACTGCTCTTTTCCCCCTCCCAAAACTCCAAATTTCCACTTCATCCAAGCGCAACTTTCAGATAAAGGATTACCCACATTACCGAAGTTATTAGCTTACTAAGCCGCATAAATCAGTTTGGGGAATGAAAATGAAATCTAGGCGCAAAAGCAATTTCTTCTCAGGTATGAGACTGGGGCGTTATTTGATCAGGTTCATTTCGCTGGAGAGGGGAACCACATCTGTCTCAGAGCACGAGTCAAATTGATGGAGAGGCCACGAAGCATCAATCGATAACGCGCCGGCAGATCTTTCGCAGAAACCTAAGCCATAGCCCGGCAACTCCTTTTTACCTGGCATCGCGCGAAGGGTTCACCTCTTCCCAAAACCCTCAGCCCTGAGCACGACTCGGTAGCTCTGTAACTGCCCTCATCTGCCCTCCCCTTGGGGATCACCAGTGTGCTCCTCACCTGAACACCTACATCCTTACTGTGAACTATTTTTAAATTAAGGAGAATGTTTCTCTGACACTACCAGTTGCTCTGATCTCCCCCCTATTTTTAAGTTCCACGTATCTACATCAGGGCTGAAAATAAACAGTCTGATAGGAACCCCCGATCGTCCCGAGATAGCAAACACCGCACAGAAGAAACAACCACCCCTGCCTGGGCTGTACAAGACACCCACGACGATTTCTGTCACGTCTGCTGCCACGGGAGCTTTACCAAGAAGACTGAAAATAATTACAGCGCTGAGCAGAGGAGACAATGGGTGTGACGACGCACACAGGCTTTCGGTTTAGCTCTACCAAGGCGTTATAAATAACCCAGTCGCAGCTCTGAATAAGGGCGTAGACCACCAGCTAGCTTGGTCTTGATATTCACTTGAAAGGGTGACAGTTTATTCACTGGGGGAAGATCCTGGCCCAAGTGCCTTCAAACAGTTAAAGACGACTTAGGATAACGACTCTGGCACCAAACTGGCAGAAGAGGCACTACTCACGGACCTCAAGAGCAGCCCCAAATCCGACCTGCTGGCTGAGTCGCTGGAGGGCTGCTGAGCGGAGGCAGCCACCACGAACTGCAGCTTTTGAGAAAGAGATGAAAAACGAGCATACCCAGGCAAAGTAAGCTGCTTACAGCTGTTGTGGCGGCACTGAAAATAGCACTTACAGCAAGGAGAAAACATTTGCTTGCTACTTCAGACAGTCAGTCTCCAGCAAGGCACAGCAGGTTTTTAAGGGGCAACTAGAATCTTCCATAGAAATTAATGCTAAATGCTGTTTTTCCCCAGCTGACGTTTTCTTTTCTCCTTGTCCCTCCAAAGTCTAGGCTATCCCTTGGGCTTTTCAACCCAGAACATGACAGCAAACCCCAGCACTGACAAACTCCCGAGCAGCACCTCCACAGAAGCAAAAAATAATAATAAGAAACCAAACCAAACAAAAAAAATCATCCCTCACCTCTTATTAAGGCTAATGAGCCTCTTTCATGAGCTACTTCTACGTTTATCAGTTCAATGTAAAATCTTATTTTTCTGATCTCTATTGCTAAATAATCCGGCAGTCTCTGCAAACCAGCCATACAAGCAGGGGTGCCAGAGCAGAGGAGAAAAATTACGCCGAATCGAGGAGCAAATTCGAGGCGAGAGGTAGAAATCTTCACACTTCTGTCTTTGGACTGTAAAAGTTGTGGCCAG
>NW_009711544.1:10123-11032 GCF_000703405.1 Apaloderma vittatum
AGCTTATTGACCCGAGTGAATTAATTTGCCTTGCACAATCTCTGTCAAGGGACACGATTTTCTTGAGAATTCCTAACTTTCACGCCAAATGGAAAGACGCTTCTTGAAGCTCCTGCCCTTTCTCCAGCTGACGGCCACCTACCCGGGTGTACCTTACAGTAACAAAAACACAAAAAACCCCATCCCAGAGCAGTTAAATTATATTTAAGAGGTGTTTATAGATTACATGGCTCCAAGAAAACTGGTGTTAATTCTTACTGAATAAACACGTTTCACAAGAAAATAACGCTGGAAGAGAAACATCTAAGTAGCGTGAGGAGAGACCAAAAGCCTCACTAGGCTGTGAAGATGACAATTCAAAGACAAATTTCTTTTTGGAGGTAGACACGCTGAAATCTGTATTTCTCCTCTGCTCCAACAAGAAGGAAAAAAATTTCTGAGCCCACTGAGAACTTGAATATCACGACATGGTAATTCCCCCCTTTCCCATTCTGTCTTTTAAATAGAAACAACACCCACCCCAGTTATGGCCATTTGCTTCTTTGGAAAACGCCTCTCCTGGCCGAAGAAATTCTAAATAAAAATCTCACTGAAACAAACTAAAAAGTTACAGCATCTGTTTCAGATGGCATTTTCTTGGGAATTAAAGAGCGCTGGTTCCACCCAAAAAAGGAAAAGCAAGTCTGAACTGCTGCAGTTGCTTTTGAAGCAAAACATTATTAGATTAGCTTCAACTTCAGAGAGAAAGAAGCTTGTGGATAAGTGCGGTTAGGGCCTTGCACTTTTCGAACACACCTAGTACGGTGACAAGTCTCCTGTGCTTTTTGAACCAGCATAAGGCAGGCACCAGTTCTCGCAGATCTTCCTCGTGTTTGTGCCACAGCTAAGATTTCCGTGAAACAAATACAA
>NW_009711544.1:11063-13949 GCF_000703405.1 Apaloderma vittatum
CTCCCGAAGCGATAACGCCAGAAATGGAAAGTTTGCATGAAACCAACGAAAACACAGATGTTCAAGCGGCGGTACCTAACACAACAGAGCCTCTACATTTGTCTGTACCACAGACCAACATGTTACAAATTAGGAAGCCCCACGGATTCACAGGTCTCATGTTTCCAGCACAGGTTGGCTGCAGCATCGCTCATCTCAAACCTCAGTCTTTCTTGCTGTCTACATGAGGATTTTGGGTTTCATTCCGCAGAGCTATAAAATCTAACAGCAACAGAAAACCCAAGAATTTGAGCTTGAGACACGATGGAGACTTAGGAGAGAGGGAAAAAAAAATAAAACAAAAAAAACCCCAACCCAGAGAAACTGTTTTCTATTTAAAAACCACAATCAGAAAACTATTACTTTAAGCCACTGATTTTTTTTGTGTCAATCTAGAGGAAGGGTGACAAGCTGTCACAGGCTGCAGGGACAGAAGGGAAACTCCCTGACGAATCAAAGGCTGTTTACACAAGGCATTTAAGGCCACACGTTCATAGCTACTACAAACCAGCACAAGTGCCCTCAGCTGCCATTTCTCACCTCTTACTGGCCCCAGCATAAAATTCCCAGCTCCAAGGATCAGCGTTTTGGTCCACTCCTACCCTTCTCCTACCCCACATCGCCAGCAGCACTACACCAGACTAGGGGATCTGCTCGCACGGTGGTACTGCCAGCCCCGGGCCACAGCACGACTGCAATTAAAAGCCGCTCTCAACAGAGGTTAAATCCACAAGGCATGAAAGGAAACTCCATGGCAGGCTTCTTTGGAGGAAAAAAAAAATTTAAAAAAATAGTCACTGCACTCACAGACAAGGTAGCAGCCAAAGACAACCAAGAATTTGCGAGCCAAGAATTTTTAGGATAATGCTACAGAAGCCTCAGGAAAACAATGATCCGAACAATCAAGCTCTCTATTTTTTCTGTTTTATAGTATCTTAAATCTCCCACTAAGGGGCAAAGACTTTTGGATGGTACGCACTGAGGCAGACAAAGTGCATTTTTGCTCAGATTTTACTACAAGTCCTTGCATTTCTTACTAAAAGTGTCAAACACATGACCCTAAAGATATACAGTTACCCTGCTCATTAAGAGGCAGTCATGCCATCTGCATCACACCTTTCTTAAAATGCTGCTGGTAAAAAAATTAAAAAATTCTTCTCAGAGACATACATACATCACCTAAAGGTAACTGTTTCCTACTCAAGTATCCCAAACAGCATCGTCCCACACAAAAGTGCACCCACAGCAAGATACTTTCCTCCCTAACACCCCAGCAACATCCCGGAAAAATGCACAGCACCTGGAAAATGAACAAATTAGGTTTTTTGATTGTTGGACACAAGTATCCTCAGCCCTACTGCAGCACTGAACTGCGCTAAGACACCGTTCAGCAGTAAGGCCACCAGAAACTTGGGAAGAATAAAACACCCTCCTATGTTCAAATACATTTTTACTGAGTGTACAGAAACAGCGAGTCGCATTGGATTTTTCTTTATTTTGTTGGGGGGGGGTGTTTTTGGCTTGTTTTTTGTTTGTTTGGTTTTGGGGTTTTTTTCGTTGTTGTTTTTAAAATATATTTTATGGAAATTGCACACCTGAGGTCAGGCTGACAGAAAGCTCCAGGCAGCAGATTTCTTCCACAGCTCTGCTCCAGTGCTTTGCTCCTCTTTCCAAGTCACATGGCACTGCCCGAGGCACTCCAAACAGAAAAGTCAGCCCAACTTTTCACACTGCAAAAAGCCAATCTCTTTTCCTACAACTTCAGAAAAAAATCCTCAGCGGAAGCTTCAGAACACGAATAATCCCACATGTTGTAGATTTAAGGGTAAATATCAACCAGAAGATTAGTTTGACAGTTAAAAGTACCCGAGAGCTGGGCCATGGCATGCTGCAGGTTGCACACCCCAGCAGGCTACATCATCACCCTCACCTGTAGCACAAGTGTATTTGCCCTCACCTTGAGGGTCAAGCGGTCATGAAGAATGCAGGGACTTATTTCTGAGCGACTGCAGGGCTGCGTTCTAAAAACAAGAAAGAAAAGTAATAAAGATTATGATTCTTTGCTGCCAGCAATGTGCTGCACACAACTTCCCTCCTGGCAGTCATGCTCACACCTAGCGACCTCAATCCTTGCAGGTCAGACTGCCCTCCAAATAAAGCCAGAAGGGGAAAAATGGTCATGAAAATGATCAAAAAAAAGTAATATAAAAAAAAGACAGCCACAGATTTCCTTTTACTTGACCTGCCCACCTCCAGTCAGCAGGCCCCACTATAAATACATTCAGATTTATCGTCTTTGCCAAGCAGCTCATTAAACTACAGGCAAATAGGGCATGCATAAATCATGTCACGATAAAGATCAGGCCTTTCTATACTCCCAGCAGTTTATTAACCCAAATTCACCCCACGGGTTTTTTTCCAAAGGCAAGCTAAACCGCACATCAAACACAGTCTGGCTGTTGGGCGAAGTTAAAAGCTGTTTAACCAAGCGCGATTAAGAAGAATTTGCTCCGACATTAGCTGTAACACACGGCAATAATTCACACCGTCCTGGCAGCAAAACCCCCAGAGCAACAGCAAAAATAAACCCAAACCGGGGAGCAGAGGCTCCAGGGCTCCCCAAAATACCCCTGGCAGCCCCTTCTTGGCCCGGGCAAGCCCAGGGCGGGGACCCTTCCTCCTCCTGCGGTTCTCCAGCAGGAAAAGCTGAACGCGGTAACGGAGGCCCAGGCCCTGGGGCTCATTTCACAGGGAGGAAACCGCTGGAGGAGCCCGGAGAAACCGTAACGCGGCAGCCCGAGCGCCGTGTGACCGGGAAACTCCCGCTTGCCTGGGACAGCACCAACC
>NW_009711545.1:0-37141 GCF_000703405.1 Apaloderma vittatum
AAAAAAATGGAAACCAACAAGGGTGAGACTGTCCTTTACTGAAGAAGCTCGTAGTATATTGAGCAGAAGCAATAAACCTGACAATAACAAGAAAAAAAAAATGGTGGCATTATCCCAAAAGGAAGGAAGAAGGAACCTTGTCACTCACGAGCAGTTCAGTTTGCTCCCAGTTCGGTCCCCATGTTCAGTTCTGGATTAGGGTTGGCATTTTTTCTTCTTTTTTTGGTGTTTTTTTTCTTTTTTTTTTCTTTTTTTTTTTTCTTTCAGCACAAACAAGTTGCAAAGCAGGACGGGTGCTGTTGTATTTTCTCCTTCTGCAAAGCAGCTGCCTCCAGTCGTTAATTAACTGTGGGCACTTGATTCCTCTGTAAACTATATTCCTTTGCCTTCAGTCTCAGGTTGGCAATACTGTTGGCCATGTTCATGCCCTGCGCTGGGCTGGCGTTGGTACATGTGGCAGAGTAGGTGGCCATAGCACTGTGGGGTGGAAAGAGAGAAACATCATGCCAGACATGGTCTCCACACCACGCAAAGAGCAGACACACACCAAAGCGAGGTTAAACCTCCAGGTTTCTGTACCTGCGGGATGTATTTTTTACGTAAGCAGGGAATTATCGCTACTGTTTATTCGGCACCCCTGTAAATTTTACCACTGCAGTTCACTTACCCAGGGATACCCAACGCCAAAGCTGGTTGAAGTTGATAGAAAAAATTTCCATTCTCTATTTTCTAACCCCAAAGGTTTACAAAGAGGTCAGGGTGCCCAGCCTGCCAGTTAGACCATTGTCCTTAAAAGTATTCCCACTGGAAGCAGTGTCTTTTCTGATGAGAGCAATTGTTGGTTTTATTGCTTGTGAAATCACGTCACTTCTGAAACACGTGTTACATGAAAGAAACACTCTGGGAAAAAGCCATTTCAACAATTGTGATGCTTTTTGGTTTCAGCCTTTTGGAACGAAAATTTCCACAATTTTTCCCCTCAAAACTTCAGCTGATCATAAAGAGCTGAGGGAAAAAAAATAAAACATTTTCTTCTCTATTCAAATCATGACTTTATTCATGAATAATATTACTTTTGGCTACAGAGGCTGAACAAAGATCTCCAAGTCCTTTCTTACCCTACCAAAACTCTGCAAATCTGCTTTCCAGACCATTACAAAACTTATTTAACCCATGTGTCCCAGGTTTCTGCAAAAAGCAACCCCGCCACCCCAAAACCCAGCAAACTATTTGACCGGTTGCATTTCCTTTATGTGGGTCCATAGATCAAAAACAGTTGCAAAACACCAAGTGAACTAGAAATGCTCATTTAACATAGACAGCATGTTCTGGTGGCAACCACAAATGCTCTCCTGGAGGCAAGTTCAAGCGTGGTGTTGACCTTTTCCATCTGCCTGCCTGGCTGTCTCACATATGAGGCTCTGGGAAATGCTCTCCTCAATCCACAGCCCAAGAGAGAAGATAGCTTGCTTTTTTTCCTTTTTTATTTTCCTTTTTCTCTCTTTTTAAACATATTTCTTCCAGCGCTGACCTCCATGTCTGGAGGAGCCTTTGCAACAGCAAATTTCCCTTGAGGGAAGTGGGCATTTGCTGCACAAACAGATCCAGGCCATGGGCATCCACGCTCATCCCAAAGTGCTGATGGTACCTCTGACTTTGTAGGAGAGCTGACCTGCCAGCAGTTTAAATGCAATCCAGTGCTGTCTGAATCCTCAGCCTCCAGGAGATCCAGACCTGGTAACACTAGTAGGTCCCATCTCAGGCCAAATTATTCCTAATTCTCACTTGAAAACCAAAGAAAATAACTTCTTCACAGAGGAACCGCCATCTCTACATCACGACTGGTGGAAACACAACAGCTTACACACACAGGAAGGACAGGTAAGACCCATTGATATAAAGCTCCTTACACCCATCCAGGGAAAAGCACTGAAAACTCTCCCCAGGAGAACAAACATCCAGGACACCCTGAGAGCCTCTAACAGCTACTGAAAAGGACACAGAAGACGGACATTAAAGTCTGGTCCAAAACTCCAGGGAGCCTCCTGCTCTCAGCTCCCAAGAGGTGTGGGGAAAATTACTGTTGCTCAGTGAAATCTTCACTAAACAAAAAATCTCATCTCTCTTTTAGAAAGTTATTCCAGAAGGAGCAGCATGCGAGAAGGCTGTCCAAACATCGGTGCAGCTTGGGATACTCTCCAGGGTCTAATAAGGGTTGAAGTCACCCGGCTTCCCCCTCCCTCTGCCCCATTCAGGCACAGAAAGGGTCTCCTTCCTCTACCCAGCTGCCTGCTTTCACAAAACACAGAGGAACATCATGTTTCTGAGGCCTAAAAATCCTTCTTTCAAATATGGTTTTCAATGGCCCGTGGAGTCAAAGGCTGGTGGAGTGGGAAGTGCAGGCTGACAGCGCGACTGCTAGTCTTGTTTTCTTAGGAACCTACGCTAAAAAAATGTCTAAGCAAAACATTTCAACTTCAAAAAAATAATGGTATCTACTTGGCTATCTATGTGACACAGATCTGGAAATAGCTTTGGTTGACCTGTGGCTGAATATATTTGGAGGACAAACACACTGATTGAAAACTCTCCCCAGATCTAAGAGTAAAAACAGCATCAGTCACGCAGTGCTCAGCTCTGCTTTCAGCCCTCTCCCAGACTAGACCTTAATCAGGGGCTGCTACAGCAGCGCCGGGGAGATGGAGAGGGGGCAGAGGGCCATGAAAATATTCTACATGGCTGGTTTACACCACACTTTAATAACCCTGCTTGGTTCAAAGCTTTAAGGAGGCTCTGACAATCTGGGCCGGGTGCCCATTCAGACAGATGCAATTGCTAAGAGATGACCAGTGGGACTAGAAGGCCTGAGGAGCACCAAGTGTCTGAGGATCCTGAGCTCCTCACGTTGTAGAAACTGGCTGCTCTGCTCCTCTGCCAGTGCCTCCTGGGCCTCTGCAAGGCAGCAGGAGGGTGACAGTCCATCCTGGTTTGGGGTATCAGCCAGCGTGGACAGCTATAAGCTGCAAATGTCTTTGCTGAGACATCCTGGCTTAGTACAGGGGAAAGTATCACGACAGGGAGGATGTGTCTTCGCACCGTGGAGAGGCACAGCCAGGTCTGGACCTCAAGGGGATAAAAACCATCCCTAAGGCATTCCCTTCTCCCTTGCTCTCCTCACCTGCACATCCCAGATGCCCTGAGCTTCTTGTTGCCCAGAGCAGCCTCAGACAGCCATTCCCAGTGTGCCCCTAGAAGTTACCTTTGCAAGATCTTCTCCTAGAAGCTGTTATGAAACCCTTTGTGTAAACAACATCTGAGGAAGGACGATATATTTTTAGAAGTGTGAGAGGTAAAAATAAGCCATGAGGGTTCAGCAAGGATCTGATACTGTGGCCAGAGCAGTCTCAGCAGGGTGCTTCTCTCCGCTGAACTCACCTAGACCTCTCCCTAGGATGCTATGCCAAGGAGCAGTTCATAGAGAGAAAGCCTTAACCCCAGAAGGTTATCTGAGCAGTCCTCAGACACAACCCAAAGGATAACGCCATCTCCGAGACCAAACTGGTGGTTATCACAAGCATCCTTTTCAACATCTGGGTGAACCTATGAATTGTTCTTCCGGAGCTACACAGTGGATGAGGAGGATCCCATGGCACTGAAGCAACAAACTATCAGGAAGGCCATGTGCTTGCACACCTAACGGCGCAAGCAACATTTCGGGTGCAGGAAGGGGATCAAGATGACCAAGGCAGAGAGGTTCTGGGCATGGTGCGGCTCCTGGAAAGCAGTGCGAAGCTGGCTGTGACCAAGCCAAACGAACACGAAGAAATTCAGTCAAAGGCTCCACGGTCCTGACCAACAATGAAGACA
Organism: Apaloderma vittatum; assembly: GCF_000703405.1. NCBI lineage: Eukaryota > Metazoa > Chordata > Aves > Trogoniformes > Trogonidae > Apaloderma > Apaloderma vittatum. The sequence continues at coordinate 3,868 of NW_009711545.1, forward strand.
CTGTGCTAAAAAATACCCACCAACCTCATTTTTTAACTGCCTACAAGCCAGCTGGCTCCCCACAAACCAACATATCCTGTGGATCTTGCATCCACACCCAGTTCCTGCTGGGCGGTGGATGGCACGGAGGAGGACAGGGAAGCCTGTGACGTGAATGGACATCCCCATCCCAGATCCTTTGCACAGACTGGGGTTGCCACATCCGCACTTCTTCCCTTAAGCAGTGCTGGCTGCAGGAGATGGACACCGAACACCAGTTTGCCACCCAGAGACACCTGGTCTTTATTGAGGGCAAATCACAGCACAACGGCACAGCTCGTTCACACACACATTTGTGCTTTAGCAACTAGAAACAAGCTGCTCACCAGGTCAGTGCTGACCGTTGAGGGGAGGACTGGGAACAACATACATGGAATGAGTTCCCAGCCCCTGCTTGCATCCCAACCAGTGACTGCCATGGGACGGCCACAGATCTCCCTCTTCTGGCCACTGTGTGGTGGCTTAGCCTACTCAAATGCTGCCATCACCTCCTCTGGATCTGTGTCCCATGGAAAGGTTTTCTTCCTTGCTTTAAACTGGATGTACTAGGGAAGCAAGTGCAACCTCTTCTGTTTCCCTGTATTTCCACCTGATCCTTTCTTGAAACTTCCTGATTTTCAAAAGAGACATCAGCAAAAGAAGAAGCTGCAACATACCACACAGCCAGCTGCCAGAGAGCCACAACGCTGCAAGCCTGGCAGTGCAACGGGGCAGGATGGGAAAAGGTAAGAAAAATCAGTGGGGTGGTCAAGCTGCTGCATCCTCCAGTTGTCCTATGCAAATACCAACAGCCCATCAGAGCTGTCTGAGGACCACTCACAGGCTGCTTCGTACTGTGCCAGAAACTGGCGGGCTCCAGAGGGGTTATTCACTTACCTGTAAGGCGAGGCGGTACCCCAGGAGAGATAGTCGGTGGGTCTCGGAGCTGGGCGAGGTACTATGGGCTGCTCCACGGCGGTCACATCCCCTGAGTAGGATTTGAGCAGAGAGGCATTCTTGCTGGCCAGCATTGCTCTCTCGTTCCGGCGAAACTTGGCTCTCCGGTTCTGGAACCACACCTGGGGTGGGAAGCACACAGATCCACCAAGCATCACAACCAGCTCTGCTGCAACCCTTTCACCACAGCACCTCTGCCCTGCCAGGCAAGCCAGGACTGTAAAAGCAGGCTGTTTTGGCATGCCTGTCTCTGGAAACTTGACTGACAAGACAATCCTTGTGTCTGCCCTGACAAAGCTCGTGTGAGAGGAACTGGCTCAGTGAGGTCCCTGTTGGACCAGATCTGTCCCGTGCTATAGGCAGCAAGGCCTGGGAGTGCTGTGCAACGCATCACAGAGTCATGCAATCATTAAGGTTGGAAAAGACCTTTAAGATCATCAAGTTCAACCATAAACCAAATATTACCATGACTACTCATGTCCCATGGTTTGCTTTGACCTTCAGAAGGTGCAGGCTTGCAAGCTAAGAGCTGAGTGGTTCAGGATAAAGTGAGCTGCCTGCGCCCAGGACATCCAACATCCTGACCTTGGATTAACCATATGAAAATATCTGACTGGGCAGAGAGTGAGTATGGTGGCAGATCAGGCCTGGCCTTCCCCCTCAAGGCATGGCACACATGGGACTGCAATATAGCAGGTCCCAGAAGCTTGGTGGCCCTGGTGTGCCACCCAGACCTCAAGGATTTCTACTGCCGTACTGGAATGGCCTGACGAATCCTCCCTAGGTAAGGTGTGTCTGGATACCAGCCATGATGATTACCTGAACTCTGGCTTCAGTGAGGTTCACTCTGCGTGCAAGGTCTTCCCGTACAAAGGCATCAGGGTAGTGTGTCCTCTCAAAGACCCTCTCTAGTGCCTGGAGCTGGCTGCTGTTGAAGGTAGTCCTGTTCCTTCTCTGCTTTCTTTTCTTCTTCTCTTCTGAGTTCAGCTGATCATCTAGGAGAAACATTTGCAGATGTGAAAGGCTAAAAACTCAAAAGCCCACAGCAACAGAGTGAATAAGCTCAAGGGTTTCAAGATGGAAAGGACTTAGGAAGAGGCTTGCACGATTTCAACACCACATCTTAATCAATCCATGTTAGTGCCCTTGTAAAAAGGAGTTGGAAAGCATACTGACCTCGGGCAAATATTTTTCAGCTCGACTGTGTAAAAGAAACAAAAAAGTCCAAAATGCATCTCCCCATTCCTGACAATCCTAGAAACCTTTTCTGACCATAATGAGTCATGAACCCCCATTCTCTTGGCTTCAAATTTCCAAGGACTGCCCTTACTGAGCATAATACAGCCCTGTGGAGTGAGCACAAGTCCTGCGCCAGCTCTTACTGCCTGTGAGGTGTGCCCATCTCTGAGCAAGGAAAGAGCAAGGAAACAAGCTATTACTCTGGGCTTGACTACAGCCAAGGTAATGCCATTCTCTGTATGTAGCTCCATTTGGCTTAAATTAGGGCTATAATCTCTTAACCTCCTCACATCCAGACCAAGAGGCAGCAATTTGGGCAGAGATGGGGAGCTGTGATCAAGGAGGTGTCAGCCAATGGAAAAGAAGCATGACTGATACGGGCCTGAACGAGAGACAAGCACAAAAGCCAGTTTCACTCGTACACTTGAAGGCCAAGGACATGGAAATAAAGAGAGACATGGACAGCATTGCAATTGGGAAGCAAAAACCCAGCAAGAGAGAGACTGAGCAGAAGCACATCGGATACTGTTGAGTGAAGCCCAGGCCAGCAAGACAGTGAGCAACAAATTGTGAGTCCCATAAGAGCACGTACTGTTTTGTGCCTGGTTTATATTTACCCCAGCGATAAATCCAGTACATCCATACACCTGGAGTCACATTTGCCCACGCCTACAGTCACTGGAGCAATGTCAGTGCTGAGATAACCATGAAAAAGCCTTTCTTAGCAAATACCTGCTCTGTGCCATCTCTTCTTTTTCCAGCACGGTCGCACATGTCAAGGTAGCAGCAGCAATGGAGCTATCAAGGCACAGGCACTCGCAGGTACTGGCAAGGTGGGAACGACAGCTTCAGGGCTTTGAATGCTCTTTATGAGGACACCCTGGAGGACATGACCCTGGTTTTGCTTCTCTACCTGTACCAAAGTATGTTTCCTCACTACCTCAGTCACAGCACAGCAAATGCTTCAGTTACCAAGGGAAGCCACACTGAGGGAAGGAGAGAGTGAGGTACCAGCTTGCAGGAGGCCACTCCTGCCTCTATACAACAGCAGGGCTTCCACATGCTCCAGTACGTGTGGGGTCTCACCGAAACCACCCAGCTTCTCGTGCTCCTGCAGCCTCAGCCTTCAACACTCCCAAACACAGCGGGAAGAGCCCCAGGTGGGCAACGTCCACGTGGTCCCACTGTCTTAGGTGGAAGAACAGTAGTGACACCTTGGGAGGAGCTGAGCAAATATACACCTCAGCATGCACTAAAACACATCGATCGTTGTGTCTATAAAAACACGCATGCTAGATTTCTCTTTCAGTTCGTCACTGCACACCTTGGCCCACATGACAATCTCACCACTGAGAGTCCAAGGGCTTTGACCTGCTATATACAGTTGCAGAATATCCCCTTGACAGCTGGGGTTTTTTTGCCATATAGAAATATGACAGCTCCCCTCATCCTCCTGTTCTCGAGGGGGTATGTAAAGCACAAGGAGAAGCTGACAAGGAAATTAAAGTCTATGGTTGTTGTCTCGCCACCTGTTTGTGTTGCTTTTCACAGCCCATCTGGTAATGGTTACTGCACCTGAACGCCTTTGGAGCGAGGCCCATCCATTTGGGAACAAAAGGACATTCCTCTTAAATTAAAATAGGTTTTTCAAATTCCTGCAGGTTTACAGCTCCTCCACCCTCAATCCTCCTCCAACAGCCTGGCGATCCCCAATAGACTCCTTTCCAACCTGGGGATTCCTGGGTGCAAAAATACACCCTCAGTGTTCTTGTATCTGAGAGGAAGCATTTGGAGACCAGTTTTTAACAGGCATGTCGAATCATAAACTGAGCTGGGAAGTGACTGGAAGAGGCAGGAATATGAGAGAAAAACAAATGTCCATAGGAATCTCAGGGCATTAAAACCAGGTTACAGATGAATCTATCCTGCTCAGGTGCTTGGAAATGAATCAGTGAAGCAGAGGGATGTGATTTAACCACTGCTTGTGCAGACCAGCATGCCTGCCTTTCTACCTGCTGAGGGGAAGCTCAGTGCTGTCACAGGGTCCGTCCCTTACAAAGAAGCAGAAAAGTCCTGCAAGTTCCTCCCTGGACACATCACCATGGCCTTGATGAAAAGGGTCAGCGATTTCCCCCTGACTCTACTGGCGATGCTGTGCACCACAACGCACAGCAAACAGCGAAGAACAAGCCTCAGGGCAAGACCGTCCCTTTCAACAGCAGAAATTTTGCAGGACCAGCTGCCGTGGAGGCCAATGTCAATATGGGTGTCTGTCCTCCTTCTGAGTTATCCGTTTGATGCTGTTTTCTGATCTAAAACCTGCCTACGTGGACAGGATGAACAAATCAATACAGGCCTTTGGGACCCCTTGGGAATGCCCTCCAGGCCTTTGAAGCATCAGTTCCTGCTGAGAAGATGACACTCGGTGAGAGGGAGCATGAGCCCCAAGCTGTCTGGCCATTGCTCAGATCCTGCGTGAGAGTTACGCGTGAGGAAGGGTGAGGACATCGCTCTGGGGAGCAAGAAGGAGGGCCAAAGCCTGTAAAACGCTCTAGAACAAGAATCCCTCCTGCCAAGCACGTTAACACAGTTTGCCTGGTTTCCTCCCGGTGTAAAGCGAGACACCAGTGATTCACAGCTCACCTCGTAATTACCGGACCCAAAAATAGCAGGACCAAGAAACGGAAAGTTGCCGGCAGTGGCCGTGTTGCAGTGATTCACGGTCGGGTCACCGTTGGCTAATGCACCTCCAGCATGGGCTGGCACGGAGCAGGGACGTGAGTCACCCCCTTTTTCCAGGACGTAGCTGGACGGAGATGGCTCAACAGTGAAGCACAACTCATGACATGGGGAGGGTTCGGGATTTTCAGATCTCCTTTCACTGGAAACAGTTCAACATAGCTAGATCCCAATGTCTGCAGGAGTTACTTGGGTAGCAGGGAAAAAAAATAATAATAGCCGTGTTAGCCCAAAGCACCGCTGGGTTGATGGCTGCTTGCGTTTTGCCATACAGACAGGCCATATGTTGATTACAAACTGCTAACGAGGGACTGCAGACACCTAAACCCCAGGTTTCTGCAGATGTCACCTTGCTCACAGTGGTCACAGGCTGCCTTTGATATGCCAGCAGGGTATTTTATTTTTCTGCCATATTACTTTATCAGGAAACAACGCTGAACGCTGAAAAATGGTATTCCTAAATAGTGCTGACAGCACTAGTGACTGGAGTCAGCAGAAATGGAGAGAAGAGGAAAACAGCTCTAAAGCTTTTTAGATGGGTCAGAAGTCTGTCATCAACGTGCTTTTAATCAGAAATATTTTATTACAAGCAGCATTCTCTAAAGCTGAGCTGCTTGCAAATGCGTCCCCCAGAGAGACTGAAACGCACGTTCTCCTCTTAGGAACCCAGTGCTGGAAAATCTGGGAATTTCATTTATAAATCCCACCCTTTCATGTTGGGCTGGGGGATTTTGTTTCCTGTTTCCCCATTTATGTTTTCCGGTGTTATTTCTACAATCACCCATGACATGCAAATCCTGGTGTCGTACACAAACGCACTTCTAGGATGCGCCAAAGCACTTTTAATTGCTCCTAAACCACACGGTATGAAAGCAAACTATTCTTTTTCCCCTTGCTCATCACGTCTCCTCTTGTGACGAGGAAGAATCCACACTTGAAGACAATCCGATCTATGTTCCTTACTGCACACCGTCCCAGCATCCGTGACAGCCGCTGCAGCCCCATCAGACAGCTCTTGTTGGGATGCCGCCTTGAAAATACAATGCCCTGAAAAAACAGAACTGAGAACTAAATGCCTACGTATAAGTTACAAGATAGGTATTTCTTCCACCAATACTTGCAACCGCAACATATTTTGGATTTCCAGTTTGCAGGAAAAAAATTGCTTTCATTCCAGGGCAGAACAAAAAGTAATTTCCAGATGGGATTTACATTGTGTGGGCAGTTTTGAAAAGTTTCAACCAGTTCTATTAAGTCCAGAACTAGCTATTACAGTACATTAATTGGATCCGAATCGAAAGTAAACAATTGGATTTAATTAAGTGAGGGACAGAAACATTGAACCACAATATCATATACGGTCAGGCAGGAAAGATTTGTCATATCAGTTATATAAACTGTAAACTGAGAAAGGATTCCAGGAAGAAAATAAGGAATCACACTATAATCACAGCCTTCAGAAAGAGAAGTTACCACTAAAGTTTGAACACAGATTAAAGACAAAAAAAAGACAAATTATTTTACGGGGTGGGGGGGAATCTAGAAACTAACCCCCTAGAAACTAAAAACTTTTTTAAAAAAAATAAGTCCTGTGAGCCAAAAAAGTGAGAAAGGTTTATTCAGCGTGATACAGAAAGAAAGGAAAAAAAAACAGAAGGGAGAGGAACAGCTTTTTTATTCAGTTTAAAGTTAAAATTTAAGAAGCTCAAGAAGAAATATTTCCACGGGTCCCCCCCAGGCTCCAGGCAAACTCCTCTCTCCAACACCAGCCATCCAGACAGTTACAGCCCTTTGCAGGCTCATATTCCAGTTTTATTTGTGCTCTGCTTTGCTTTCGATTCATTATATCCCTACATAACATTGCAACTCTGGGTGCAGGGCAGCTTAGTCAACCTGTAAAACCCCAAACCCAAAATTTAATCAACGCTAAAACGAGGCACCAGGAAGCGGAGTGGGAAGCAGGGACGGGGACATGAAAAATCCACTCGACAACAAAGCCCTGCCCCACCTGATTTGAGACGGGTCTCAAGTGATTTTCTGCTGGTGCGAGACACTGGAAACAAGAGTGCATGTCCCAGAGTGAGGCTGCCCACGGGCAGAGGATCCCACCACTACCCCTCATGCAAGGACAAGATCACACCCCATCTGAAACTGCCAACGGACCCCAACGGTGCTCAGCGCCGAGCCCTAAACAAGACAATTTCAACCCGAAAAGCCTCTTTCCAGCCTGGAAACGTCACTTCAGCAGAAAACACAGAGAAGTCTCGCACCTCTCTTTTTCCCTCAGATTGTTTTACATGTCTTTGACCAGGCTGGACCACCAGGTCCATCGCTGGTTTTGCAACTTTTCTTCTCGAGCATCGCCTGGAAGGACACCGCTCCTCCCGGCAGCAGGAGCCCATCGCCCAGCGGCATCCCTTGTCTCCGCCAGATGTGAGCAGGGACAGAATCAGGGCAAGGGGACCCACACGGAAAAGATTTCATGCTCGGAGCTGCCCGAAGTATCTTTCTAAAAGCTCCCAGGAGAAAACAAATGTTGCTCTATACTTATTTCTATGCAGGAAAAGTATTTCAAATAGAAATAAGGTTTAACTTCAGGGTATGCAAATGCTACACAGAGAAGTTAGAATTACCACACACCAGACATTGCAAGTGTAGGCGATACGGAATGAAGATGATACTTTACAGATAACTAAATATGTTAAATTAGGAGATGTCTATTAAGACACGTAACGAAGCCAGCCCTCAACAAGCAGCGATACCAAGCTCAGCTGTACAACCACGCTAAGAGCGAGTTTGTATTTGTGATTACGGGTCAGACTACAAAGATTTTCGAACTATCATTTTTCTCCCATTACACAACACTGGCTGAGCTTTTTTCTAACCTTTGCTGTTTGTTTGTTTGTTTTTTTTCTGCACCATCTGTGCACAAGACCTCAAATTATTTCAATTTTACAGAAAATTCAAGTATCTGAAGTTCCAGTCTGGTTAAGATTATGAGGAACACAGGAAAAAAAAAAAAAGAAAGAAGAAAACAAAGAAACAGATGCTATATTTCTTTTAACTCTTCAGTTTCAATTATATATAAATTAAATTAGGTTAAATTTTTGCACATAAAAATGTTATTTTGTGCACAACCATGGAACTTCAGAAAGGTGATACTGAAGTTTTCATACAAAAATATTTTAATATTAAACGGAAAAGCATGTGTATTTTCAGTGTTACCCACGGGACTACCACAGTTCCCCTCCGAAGTGTCCGCAATGTGGAACCTATCAGGATAATTTTTAGCTGACCGCATACAAACAATTACATATCATTACAGAGCTGTGAATAGTTTCTGCATGGACAGCGCGCCTACGGTCTCTCATTGCACTCGGCTCTGCCTGCTAGTCTAAGGGAACTCACAGAGATCCTCTACAACCACCAGGACAGGTGCGTGAGCAGAGGGACCTCCCGCCATGGCCAAAAGGCACATTTCCAGGTGGGTTCCAAGGCCCAGCAGCAGTTGGTGACTCTTGCCCACCAGGAACAAGGTCTTGGGGTTGTCACCTTCCCGGTGGAGAGCCTGTAGGCACTTCTGAGCTTCTGAAGACGCGTCTCTAGCATGCAAACAGTCTTCACCCAGACTTAGCAGCCACTGCAGGGACCTGAGCGCAGAGGTGTCTCCCGTGCTCTGGTCTACACTCTTGGGGGTCTGCAGAGCCAGGGATCAGGTCCCTTTGCAACCACAACCTGGTCTGCTCCTGACCCACAGGCAGGGCAGCATGAGCTCCTCTGTGGCTTAGGGCTAAGAGCTTTCTCCTACAGCAAATGCAAGACAAAAGTCCTTTTTGGGGTGGTTTTAGGTCTGGTGCTCTGCCTCTCATCTGGGGGGAACCTGCAGAGCACATGGGCAGTTGTAGTGACTAAGATGTGCATCTTTCCTAACCACATCAACGCTCCCACTCGCCGGAGCTAACAGAAGAAATTATGTTAAGAAATGAAAATAAAATAACCATGATCCAATGAAAATCCAAAGTCTCCCTGGAAAGACATGACGTTAATTACAGGAGAACACTATTTGTGGGGGTAAAAGTATACATCCTTCTGTAGAAATTGGTACAAAGCCATTGAAAGTCTCCCTAGATCGCACAGACCAGTCTGAATTCTGCTGTAACAGCTCTGGTTTTACATTCACTAGGGTTTTCCTTCTGGGCATCCTACAGCTCATAAGGCACATGGCTTAGTCCCGCTCTTCTAGAGAGCCTTTCCACCAGGTCTTGGGGTCAGAGTGTTCCCATAATACAATAAGCACTGTATGGATCTCATAAGCTCCAAGGCACGGTATGTTATGTGTTTGGAATTCCTTGTATGCTTTTCTACTTTGTTTTACATATTGTGATTTTTATATGCATTACCACATTGATCCTTGGAAAATTAATTTAAAAAAAAAAAACCATAATCAAAAGCAAACACATATTTTAAAAGCCTGCCAGCGGCAAATCATGTTCTGTGAGACTGCACTTTGTAACTGACAGAGACCAAACCACCAGACCGTGGCGGTGATCCAGTGGGCTGGATTTATCAGGCTCGGGAGGGGACGGGATCCAGGGGGGCTGCAGTTCCCCCTGAGTCCCTCATTAGCGTAGCTCGGTGCCGCAAAAGCGTTGGACTTGTGACAGAGGAGCAGACACGCAATTGTACAGCTCCGCCAGCCAAACCCCACCACCATACCCAAAGGTATCGTATCCAAAACAGGTCTGTGCGTCCCAGCGCAGCACTCAGCTGCGATGACGTCCAGCCACTGGTGCCTGTATGACCACCAGACCTTCCCTGGAGAGCTGGAGCACCTCAGCCTTCGCAGCCCCTTCCTCACTCTTGGTTAAGACCCAGGATCTGTGCGTTTGGCAGGGCTGAGCACGTGAGAAGTCACGGCTTTGCAAGGTCAGGGGTACGACTTCCAACACCCACATCCTCTTCCCATCAGCTCCCCTTCTGATGCCATGTGTCCTGATGTTTCATCTTAGGAACGGCGTTCATGCAGCCAAGATCAAACTTCCTAACCTCCGCCCTGCTGCATCAGTATTTTCTCATTTCCAAAGCCGCCTCTCTAGGCTCTTGGTCCCCTCCCTTTCCCGGTTCATTCCAGATAACATCTTTCTCCTCTCTGGCACCCTTTCTTTCCTTTCTACTAAGGCTTGAAAAGCAGAGTTGTGTAACGCTGCCCATTTTAACTCTAATGTGCACATGGTGTACATCCAAACCGGCACAACGGCCAAGAGTATTCTTAAAAGTCACCCCCAGCCTGGCCATGTAAGCAGAACTTCCCATGCAGGAGCAGACTGGTGCACCAGAGCGGCCAGTATCCACGTCCACCTGGATACCACCAGCTGTCTCAAAGACAAGGGCAACATGACAATTAACCAAGGACAGGTTAGTAACCTATTTTCCGCACTCCTATTCCCCTGCAGCTAGCTCCATAGGGTTACACGTTACACAAAAGGCACAGAATATTTCTTCCACCTGCTTCCCTCTTGCATTTACTTGCTCTCCCCTTTTTCTTTATGCACAGAGGCGATCCGCAGACCTATAGCTGGACATGAGTCACAAACATATGTCACATATATCCCAAGTTTCAGTGATCAGTATGGCCAAGCTGCCGGGGCAAGACTTAACAAAATACAGAACACGTTCGGGACACTCTCCCATTGCAGGGATTTTGATTCCTTCCATAGGACGGAGTCCCTAGGAGAGAGCAAGAACAATGCAGTGCTGGTGCTTAGGCCAAGGGTTAGTGGAGTGTACTGGAGCCAGGAGCACAACACAGACAACATTACAGCTGCTCTGGCCCGTTGGGATGGTACAATTCAGTCTTTTCAAGGTCGCTCCAGTCCTCAAAGTAGTCCCTGAGAGCAAAACAGACTGAAACCACTTCCACCCTCTTCTGACAGCCACTGATTCAGGAGGTTGAGCCTCCCTGGTAGTACTCATGTAGAAGGATGCATCAGCCAGAAGCCATGAAGTGGGGACCCTGCAGTCCCCCTCCCACTGTGCACCCACTCGAACTCCGAGCAACACTGCTTTCATTAAATTTGCTCTTGTATTTAAAGACAGTGGCAAAAATCCTCATAAACTTCAGTTAGAAAAACTATCTGATGAGGAAAATTAGAGAAATTTTTGCACAAAGCAGGTAAGTGTTTTTTAAAAAAAAAAAAAAGGTTTTGCCAAGACAGAAAATGGCTGCTTGGGGGGGGGATTTTTTTTTTCTAGTCCATATATACATTGCACATGAACCATTTGGCATTTCAGGCCTTTCAACTGGCTTATCTCCAAACGCCGCGGCAGCCGCAAGAGTCTGCAAACGTTACCCAGAAATCTCCCGCCCGCACCAGGAAAGACTGACTCAAGCTGAGCGGCTTCATGAATGTCTCTGCTTGTTCAGGTCCCCGCGGAGGCGCACCGTGCTGCTGAGAAGTGCCGGTATTGAACAGCCCCATCCCGACTGGATCTGGAAATTCACTTGGACATGTTTTTTTGGTACGCGGGACCCGCGCGAGCAGACAGACAATGACCGGTGGGGATGCGCGCGCCAGCTGGCCCCACCGGTAGCAGAAACACTGTTCTCAATGGATATTTCATCTGTTTATTGCTGGAAGTCTCCAGGACTGCAAACTGCGTGGCATGGAATGACTGCGCTGGGACTGTGGGGCGCCACGGGCCGGGAGAAGGGGAAGTGCAAACGACAGCGAGAACATCGAAAGCAGCTCTCCAAAGGCTGCGCTCCCTTTTCATTAGCATCCAAGAACAAATGTGTTTTGACCAAAGCAGACCACCACCTCCATCGCCCCTACCAAGTAAACTAGACTGGAGCCACTGCAGAGCTTCACTCAGAAATCCAGATTTTGACCACTAATGTATTTTATAGGTCCCTCTTGATCACAACTGGAAAAATGATGGCATCTGAGATCCAGAAATAACAGACTTTGAGCCCAGCTGCCAGCATCCAGCCCACCTGCCTCTTCCAAGGGCTGAGCATCCTGCCTGGGAGTGCGCTCCTCGGGTAGGGGATAAAGGACCTTTACATCCTGCATCGCCGCGGGAGGCAAAGGGATTTGACATAGGCACCTTTCAAAACAACTTTTTCCCCTTCCCAGGTCCACAGTGAAAACCTGCTCTTCTAAGGCCAGGGGACAGGGAGGAAGCACAAGGCTGCTGCTGGGCTATGGGGGCTTTCTGAACACAGGGACATTCAGCAAAACAAGAAGGCAGATGGGATGAGCCAGCGTGCTCTGCGCCCCAGCTCTGCGGGATGTGAAGGGAAATCAGACTCAGACCCACCTCCATCCTCAGCCTCTTCTGGACAGCGAATGCATTTCACATTAGCTAATAAGTTGCTACATCTTATGTTTCTTAGCCGGCTGGAATGATGAATATTTTGGAATGTATTTTGAATGGTTCCCTGCCAGAGTCGAACAATCATCTAGAGATTTTAAATCAAAAGGCTGAAAAATGGAAACCTCTGTATTTCCACAAAGTTCACCACAGTTTGAAAAGACCAACTCCCAGCAGAGGAGACAGAATAATGATTGTCAGAGCGCCTGCGAATTGGGGCAAACAAGGGATATGTTGGATATGACACTCCCTAACACAAAGTAATAATCTTTGCCTCTAGGTGATAAATATATTGCAGGATATCTGCTGATTGCTGCCCTTAATCTGGCTGAAACATCAGCTACTTGAACCTTGAAGATCAAACAATTTAGGGGACCGCTATGGAGCAACAAAATACTGCTGTTGGTCTGGTGCAGGGCTACCAGACAAATGCTGCCGTTCTAACAGAGTTTTACAGAGTTTAAGCATTTTTAAAGTCTCTAGTACGTGAATCACATCCATTGCCAAAATAGCCACATCCTCACCTCATAGAGCTGAGTATCTCAAAACCACCAAGAGATGGGATGGCTCACTCAAGGTAGAACAGTTGGAGAAACATGACCATGCATGGGTGCTGCTCCCTGTCCCCCTGCTCCAACCCGCCAGCCCCGGGAGCCCAACACAGTTGATGTAGATCATCAGGCAGCGAGGGCTGAGCCAGCTCAGCACAAACTTAAAGCTTGGATGGAAAAATCCCCATCGATGAAGCGGGACCACAAATGGTCTGGTCTCATCGGAGCAGCCACAGATGGAGCAGGTCCAAGAAATAAGCTTCTCTCTCCCCCGTGGAGATGGGCTGTCTAGACACATTGGCAACGCCACGCTGCCGAGTTTGCAGTGCTGCATCCTTCTTGTATACAGCCTGTCATATACAGCAAATTCCAGTCCCCCGGCCTGTTAACATGGGCATTTTTTCAAACTTCCTAGTGTCAGTCATGTCCAGAAATGCCAATTACGTTTAATGAGAAATTTTTAAACAGATGGTTTCTCCCCACCTCCCTAGGAAAACATCTTATGATTATTTTCATCAACTCTGGCAAAATCATTTGCTGGTTATTTCGTTATGTATATTTTTACTAACAATTAAAGTAAAAATAAAATGAGTACAAAGTATTTTTAAGCCAAGAAACACTGATATATGAACAAACTGCAGTGGAAACCTTAAAAAAAAAAAGTTCTCCAAATAATAAAAAAATATCCAACAAAACCTATGGGAGTTAGGTAATGTTCTTCACTGGGAAAACAATTACATTTAACAATATTTAGCAAAAGCATGCCTAGCCTCAAGGCCACATTCAACACAGCACGTAAGTGTACATTTAAAACCATCCAGATCAAAGCTCTCCTGAAATACGTACATGACCTTCTACTAGATTCAAGATTACAGGGATGATTAGTGTATGCTATACAGATTTCTCAATCACCAGAGGTCTTTAAAATGAGCTGGAGGAATGCGTGTCAGGGCTGGCACAGGTGGAACCACATGTGCAAATTCAATCCTGCCCTCGAGTAAAGGTGGCGGATGACACAACTTCATCAGTTCCCTGCCAGACTTCCATCCCTGGAGCCTGCACCGCACTCTCAGCTCTTGGTGAAGCTGCATTTGGGGGAAAAGCTTTGGGAGATGGCAACGAAATCACCAAAAAAGCAAAGCTGGGGACTGCTGATAGAGGAGCAGGGTGAGATTTGGCAGCCAGGGAAACTCCCCAGCTCCAGCTTTCTAAACGACTGCGGGCAAGTCAGTTTGTCCCTCTGCGCCTCCGTTTCCCTCCGTGCTTCGCCCTGCCCATCTGCTTCAACATCCCACTCTTAGAGGATGAGTCGTACCACTCTCTTTGTTCATAACACATCTCACAGTCTTGTGCTTACAGAGGTGCAGACAAAAAGCTAATCACTTCAAAATAAACCAGAAGTGGGCTTCATTCACGTTACAATCATGCCACTCACGCGAGTACGGAGAATAAATTAACAGCAAGAAATTAAAACACTTTCCATGTATCGCATAAAGGTACCCAGCAGCTATTTCATTTCCATTACATATGCAAATGCTAGCTGTTTCCTAGTCACCACCCGTGCTAACAGTGAGGCTCCACATAGATGCTGGCTCTGCTCTTAACCCTTCGTAGAAAAAAAGACGTGTTTGACTCATAATGAAGGTAGACGGATTTTTTTTCCAGTTAACAGGGCTCCAAAGCAAGGTTTAACAGCAACCCAACTCAAGGTTTAACAGCATCCCAACACCTGATGGGTACCACCATGTCCCTGGGCTGAGGCAGCGGCGATCCTGCTTTGGCTAAGGGGTTGGACTAGACGATCTTTCAAGGTCCCTTCCAATCCCTAACATTCTGTGATTCTGTGTGATAACCTGGAGCTCAGGCTGGTCCCCTCTGGGTCAGCCACAGCTACGGCCACGCGAAGGCAGGTGAACACTGAGAGTCGCCTGCACGGGGCCCCAGGTTGCCCCACTGCTGCAGTACAGCAGCTCCCTCAGCCTCGCCAACCTCCTAAACCATTATCCCAGGGCCTGGATGTCTGGGTCGACTTCGAGAGAAGCAGCCATGGGATGGGTTGTCCATTACGCTCTACCAACAGCATCTCTTGAGGGGACTTGTGAAATCCTTGTGCCTAGGAAAGAAAGCTCAGATGCTCCCAAAAACCTCGAGAACCTTAAGCTTCACTTAAAAAATCTCCATTAACCTCTCTGGTCACAGGAGCGAGAGTGCAGGTGACTCCCTGTCAGAGATGGCTTCCTCCTCCTTGTGCAGCTCCATACAACTGCCAGAAAGGGGTACCAGGGATGGACACCATGGCTCAGGCCGAACGCTCTCTCCCGTGAGCTCCAGGTCCCAGCCACGTGCTGGAGGTGTTGGCAGCAATGCCGAGCTGGGACTGGGGAGTAGCTGTGAGCAGCCAGGCATGAAGCTTCTGGCTGTGGGCCACCACCAGTCCACATCCTTGCAGGCATATCCTCCAACCAGCCCAGCATCCCAGCCCACTCACACCAGCTCTCCAGGCTCTCCCTCGGTCACAGAAACCAAATTCAAATGGAAAGACTGAGATCCCAGCACCGGAATCCAGTGTCCTAATACGCCAACAACTGTACCTGCATTCTGGACAGAATCTGAATTTTCTGACAGGGCATCTGCGAATACACTTCAGTTCTGGGCATGAGGGACACTGCACAGTGGTGCTGTGTGGACAGAGATATCCCCCATGCAGGTCATAGAAATCACTACACAAAGAAAGACCACTGCTGTGCAATGTGATGTAACAACGATCAGAGCACCCAAAGAGCCCTGAAACAGCTCAGAGAGAACTAAAGCAGAACGGTCTGGTCCTGAAATAGGTCCTCTTTTTCTTTTAAACACAGCTCATTAAATGTTTGCTGGAAAAACAGAAAAGCATTTTCCACAGAGAAGAGGACATCCAAGAAAAGCCCTTTCGGACATAAATTGGCAAGAGACTCCCAAGCATTTATCTTCGGCATAGAATGTGCTCTGTCAGGAGGGCTGTAACTAACAATACGCTGAAAAACATGCCACAGACTTCCACTGTATTTTATTTGGCGCTAAGGGGTTGTTCCTCAGCACAAAGTATTTGCAACTGGCATCGGTTAAACGAGAAATTACAACCTTCAAAAGACCTATTTAGTGTCAGCTGCAGAAAGTATGGAATTTGCCATCGGCTTCGATGACAACAGATTATGTCCCATAAAACACTGCAAACATGCTCAGCTACAATGCTCAGTGCGAGCTGCCAGTTCAGTGGGGGGGACCGAGGACTCGGCGCTTCCTGCCCCTTCTTGGGATGCTGCCTCCTGGTTTAGGACTGGTAACACTCCTTTCCCCAACCCTCGAGCTCACGTGCTTGCCAAGTTCAGCCACAGGGCTCAAGACATGACAACCTGATTTCTGCAAGGGCCTTGCCGAGTCCATGGACAGCCAGCATATCCAGCTGCCTGCCAGTGAGGCCAGGCTTGTGTTGGCTCTAGCCAGGCTTCAGAGAACCTCCGAGCCACAAAACAGCATCTTGCTCATTTTGGAGCAAGATACCCCAAGCTCGTTAGCCACACATACCATTAATGCGAAGGAGGAAGAAGAGGGAAGTGTCCCATTCTTTCAGGCTGGATGTGCAGCTGGGACAGGCTGAAGTCAACAGCATGGAGAGGTCAGGAGGCAACAGAGCCCAACAGGGAGATTACCTAGCTCCGCTCCCAATATGGCATTTTGGGAGCTCCATCACCTCCTGATTCCACACAGCTCAGCTGAGTGCTAGGAGAGACGGCTGTGCTGCCTCTGTCCTGCAGGATTATTCCCACCTCCCTGAGAGGAGGAGAGAGCTCTGCCAGGCATCTCCCCTCACCCTCAAACCTCTTTCCAGCCCAGCTTGTTGAGCGCTTCAGAAAAGGAAACCTCAGAGTTAGGAAACCTTCATGGTGTTTGCCCAGGACAAGCACCGTGTCCACACAGGAGTGCTCTGAGGAGGTAAGGGAAAGATCACTGCTCAGCTGCCTGCACCAAGCCAGCACTATCTGGACGTAACCTGGAAAAAGTGGCAAGAGATTCTCAGTCCAGAAACAATCCCTCAGCTCTCAGAGTGGGCTCTGAGCTATGTTTTCCTGCCACAAACCCAGAGCCCGCTCAGTGAGCTGTAGAGCGCTCCTGAACCCATGCCCTGCAAGAACTTTATTGTTTCCTTCCCCAGGCCAAGTCAGAGGCACACAGCTACAGGAGACCTACAAAGACAAGCATTTACTGGGCAAAGGCCCTTTGTTTACCTTGCCCTGGCAGGATATTTAACCATTCATGGGACTTGTGCAGGGACAACAAAAATGAGAGGGGGAAAATGAAACTTTTTGCATGCAGCTATAGCGTGGGGCAGGCAGCCTGCCCCATATTAGCATGCTCTGCTCCAGCCCTTGTAAAAACCCAGATGCCTGCATGGCGTCTGCAACCTTTGAGTTAACTCCTGCAAGTGCAAGAATTGTCACTTGGCTTGAAATTAAGTGTGTCTGCGCGTCTTTACTGGGCTGGGGTAGAGGGGATGGCCTTGCCGGTGCCACACAGCATTGCTGACACACCGCAGGAGCAGCCAAAACGAGACCAACCTAAGCATTTCACGGAACAGAAGCTGGATCCTCTGAGAATCGTGCGATTGCCTCCATAGGAGACCGGCATCAAGACAGACTCCAGACAGACTGTACCTTCTCTTGGTGCATTCTCTGGGGTTTTTTTTTAACCTCCAAGCTGTCTGAATCTCATCCTTCTGACTTATACATGCTGACAGAGGTGTATGATTTTTACCCCAGGTTTTCACATGACCCCAGAATCTGGAGCTTAAAAAAAACCCCCCAACACTATTTAAGAGCCATGGTCCTTCAAGCAGTCACAGCAATGCTGAGACTGGACTCTGGCCCCACTGTACTGACAGGGCACATGCATGGGGCAAGTCACAGTCCTCCCATAACGGCTTTGGGCACTCTGCTAGCAAGTCAAGCAGAAGCTGGCATCCTGGTAGCAATGGTCTATGGTCAGCCAGTTGGCCCAGTTTTAAAAGCTGAAGTGTGACAGCTAAATCCATCTGCAGAGCCCTTTGATGCTCCTGCCACGTGCAACCAGACAGCCTAACTACAGGCTGAAATGCCCAACTTGAGGCAACCGCACAGGAAAATCTCGGCCATTTCCGACTCTGAAAATCAGACGGCATTTTTGACAGGGCAGACCCTGGAGTCATCTCCTAGATTGTGTTGAGGAAAAGAAGGCCTTTTAAATTTATTCTCCCTACGCAGAGACTCATAGGGAGACCAAGCCAATACCATCAAATGATCGTATCAGAATCGTACTTTATTTCTGATGGAAAGAAGTGCATCAAACTGCATGTCACTGTTGCTGCAGGCTTGTTCCTGAGCGAGTGCCTGCTGAATTCACAGTGGACGCAGGGACTGCTCCCAGCTTAGCCACTACTTTTACTTTGCAGACAGTTTAAGTACCCTTGATGAATAGAGATGCTTTCCTGAACCAAAAGCAATAGGAAGAAAAATCCAAATCTTCACACAAATAAACCCAAGTACTACTTCGACCAAATCTGCTGCCAGCATTAGAAGGTTTGCAGGGGCTAGAGATTAAAAACTTCTTTTAAGCTGGAGAACTCATCCCGATGAGGGATGAGTTAGTAAAACATACACTACATTTCATTCTGGCTAACAGCACTCTGATCCTGCCTTACATGAACAGCGGAGGCAGAAATGCTCCCGACGATTATCATTTACACAGACATGACTTCAAGTCCTCTTGCTTGCTGAGCCTGAGTTGTGACATGACACATAGGTTTCTCCTACAAATCTCTTCCGTTGCTCAGGCATTTGTTTTGCAGTTGCTCTGGCTGTTGTATTGTATCTATTAGCCAAGCACAGAGATAATAAAATAGTAGAACTCCTCAGCCCTGGTGAAAGGCTGTATCTTTCTCTGGTCACATGCCAGCCTATACCCAAAGTCGAGTCCCATCCTTGCCACCTGCCTTGCGAGAGCTGCTGCTGCACTCCCCCAGAGCCATATTCATCCAGAGAGACGGGTGCCCACATCCCCCCTAACCATACATCTGTCCCGTAGCTCCACCATCAGCTCCGACAGCAGTAGCTGAAACAGTCCAAGCTGCCCCAAACCAGCACGGAATCCCTGCAACTGTGTGAGTAGCTATGGGGTATCCTCTCCCACCTGGTAGTTCACGGTACCTGAGCATCAGCCTTTCAAGCTTTTAGGTCACAGTCTGTGTCCAAAAACTCCCCATACCTCCGGTTTTCACACAGAAAGAGTTTTGACTTTGTTCAAAGCATTAGAGAAATGAGCCAGGGAAACCTCAAGCCTTGAAACCCAAGCGTTTAAAACAATTGCTACCGATAGTAACTAAAAGGGCAATACGTCCTGCATTTGCTAGAGCAGAGAGTACACTGGTGTGGCAAAGATATTGCTCCCAAGCTACCAGGCTTCCTGCTGTGGGTTTTGTTTTTAAACTGTAAAACAGAAAAAAAGCGGGAAAGGTTGTGAGAAAAGCCAATTGAAGATCCCTTCCACTCTCCTGGCTTTCCCTCCTCCTTGCTCCCCAGCTGGCCGACTTCAAGGCAGGCTGTGTCTTGCCCAGAGCTTGGCTTGCCACGTCGGAATGAAGCAAGTTGAAGACGGCCCTTGGCCCTTTGAAGTAGCCACAACAGAGAGGACATCCTGTCTCCAGGGACACTCTACACAGGGCCAGCCCAGCCACCAGGAGAGCAAAGCTTATTTGTAATGTGTGATCAGAGAGAGGCAGCGAAGGAGGAGAAGCTGTGGGGCAGAGCCTCCTGCAGAAGTCAGGCACCTGGAGAGGAGACTGTGTCCTCAGATGGGCTGCTCTGGGCGCTGAACGCCTCGGAGGTGCCTTCCAAAAGGGCAGTCAGCTTCCCCAGCTGGTTTCAACTGCCTTTCTGGAGAAATCACTTAAAATGCAACACGTCCTTCGTCTCTGATCCCCCTGGCAGGTTTTGAGTCACTGGCCAATTTCAACCACAATTTGAACAGGAACCATGAAGATTCCTGAAAACCTGGTGGCTCAGTAAAAGGAAAGAGGCATTATTAATGCCTGCAGCAAGAGACCAAGCAGCTAGGCAAGCCCAAACTCTTATTACACACTCGTGAACTCAGACCAGAGCACACTGTTGAAGGGAAATCCCAGCAGAGCTCAGCCCTGATTGCTTCACCGACATCCCAACCTGGAGGTGCTCGGCAGCAGGAGCATCATCACAAACGGCAGCTGCCACGACAAAACCCTCACCTTCCTCAGCAAAGCCAGAGAGCGTTTTGGTACTGCTGCTTTGGTCTTTTTAACTATCAATCTAGGAAAAAGTGGAGACCAAGGTGACGGGGAGCAGAGCAACGACTGCATCCATGTGTCCTGCGCAGGGAGGGCGAGCAGCCCCCACTCCCGTGGGGTCCCAGCCATGCTGTACCGGCCCACCCGTGTTTCCCTCCCGTTTCCCGCTGCCACAGACCTTTTTGTGGGCTCGCACCAGTAGATGGCACCCGAATAACAGCAAAGCTCCTCCGTTCTGCCCTCCGCGGCTCGCCAAGTCCTCCCGCAGCATCAGCCCCAAGCGTGACTGGGCACTGGCAGCACCCGACGGCTTTCAGCTCTCTGCTTTAAAGCCTGTTCGGAGCTGACCTCTCACAGGACTTCCAAAAGTTTTAGCAAACAAATGCAGGAAAGAAAAAAATAAAAATAATAAAGTCAGTGGCTTCTTTCTGTTTTTAAAAAATCTTTTTGTCCTCCCCAACATAGATGCTGCTTTTAAATGAAAACCAGAATCAAAGTATTTACCCAAAGCATCTGCCTTCTCCAAATTGCTTTAATTTGGAGGAGGTTTCCCCCCTCCAGCTGTAGCTGACAGAAATTTCCTGCCGCTGGAGTTGAACAGAATCTGCATTTCTCAAAGTAGAAGCAATTCACCCCAGAAGCGCCTGGCTAAATTTTTAGGTAGGAAGATGCCCTTCTCTGCCGACATTGTTAAAGAAAAGTCTAGCACTTCTTCCCAAGCAGCTCTGCTATTAGTTAACAACACCCTTGACCCTGGTGGGTTGAGCATCCTCTCAACTGTCTCAAAACAATCAACAGGACCCCTTTAGGTGAGGGTGAGTGTTTTTCCCGGGAGGTCATCTGCCTCACTCTTGCACACTAGGTATGCAAGAATTTTTCTCATTGAAAACAGACTGCCTTAAAGCAAGATAACAGCTAGCACACAGCCTGCAGCAAAATCCAACCACTACATGGCCGGTTTAGGATCCATGCTTTGTGGTATCTCCTGATCATGGCAGTGGATAGCTGTGTTTTCAGATGAAAGATCTGGGCAAATATGATGGTAGTCTCCAGGGATGCTCTCTGCAGTGCAGATAGGACTTCCTCAGTCTCCAGCTCAACTGTGAAGTATGACTGTGCAGTGTCACCAAATGCTCCGGAGCCATGGCCACGGTTCTGCCTGAGAGAGATTTAAGGTGCCCATGGAGGTACCAGGATTTTTTCAGAAACTTGAGTCCTGCCTCGAGTAAATCGGAGATGGACAAATTCAGAGACTTTGACTTCTCAAGAGTTTTGAACATGGCTCATCCCAGCAGAGTTTTAAGAGGAGTTTGGTTATTTTGATCTTTTCCCCCCATCCCCATTACTTATCATACTGAAGGAAAGCATAATTCCTCCAAACTAAACTGTCTGCCAAACCATTTCTCAACACATTTTTTACCCAACGTCCCTTCTAGAAACAAAACACATTTGGAAACCTCCACACCTCTGTCCTCCCTGGCCAACAGCGTCTTTGTGAGCGCGGGGATGCAAACACTGAGTATTGGTGCTGGGAAATGCCCAGCCTGGCAGGGAGGAGAAATGTTCCCGTCTCCGTGGGCTGGGCAGCGGAGCAGAGGACCAGCCATGAGGGTTTTGTCCTGCGAACCTTCCTGGGGGAGCTGCCCTTCTGCGGCTCTTTGTCCATTCCTGGTTTAGCAGGCTCCTCCCAGCTGACAAGAAGTGAATGCAAAATGGAGTGCAGACACAGTTGGTGAACGATGGCTCTGATCATGGCAGTCCTGCATCTCCTTTCCTTGGTGCCAGCCCTGCACAAACATCTCTGACCTTCCCAGAGAGATCACACTACCGATTTGAAGCCCCTCTATCCCATGAGGATACTGGGCACATTCACCCCTCTCCCCACCACTGATTACATTTGCAGCTCTCCCTGTTTTCCTCATTTTACCCAAAGCCAATAGGGTTCTGATTACAAGAGACACCGTTCACACAGATTCTCAACCTGTCCAGAAATACCAGAAATCTCATGCAACAGCCTGTTTTCTTCAGGGCTGTAGCGAACTCAGAAGAGGTCCCGAAATATGAGAGCAAGTTGGGCTATTTCCGTGTCTGATGTTCACCCCTTTGTAGCTCCGCAGAGGCTTTCCTATCTCTGCTATTCCTAAAAGCGGAATTTTGAAGAGGGAATTGTCCTATAAAGGAGTGTGGCAGCTGGCTCACATAAGGGCCTGAGAGATGAGGACATTTCTTTTTTTTTGTGTTGCTCACTGTGTTTTTGTTCAAACCTGTAAACAGATTCGCACCAAGTGGATCTGTGTTCTCCATCTGGTTGTGTGATCCAATTTCCTGGCAGGAATACCCCTGACATGGAATTGTGCCGGAATGCTGCAGCACGTCCATCCGTCCCACGGCCAGAGCTGAGCTCTTGAGTTTGCCGGTTTCTGTGTGAGACCCAGCCACGGTGTTTCACCCGGTTACCCTGGCTAGTGAGACCAATAACTCATGGCTGACAAAAGCAGCTCTTCCAAAAGGGCTTCCAGACATTCATGGAGGGAGAAGCCAGTATCCTCCTTCAGAGTTATTTCTAGTGATTACATAGCATCTCACAGTTAAAAAATGCATGTTTTCTACCTCCTTTGAATGCACGTCTGGTTTTTGCTCCCAGCACTCAGTCTTATTCTTCCCTTCTCTTGATGGATTAAAGAGGAAGAAAAAAGCCCTCTTCCTAGAGAGCCACAGAAATGGGGATTCAAATCCATCATCACAACTGTCTGGAATGACTCTTGGCGTTGCGTGGCTGGAGAAGGACAGCGATACATCACACAAGCAAAAGCCTTCCTGCTCAGAGCAGAGATCAGGAATTCACAGCAGAGAGCCAAGCCCTTCCGAGGAAGCCTGGATAGCAGCGCCGAGCGCGTAGCAAGAAGGGCTGGAGGAAAGGGCAGCCTGGCAGCACTGCTGGCAAGAAAACCAGAATTTGGCCCCCAGCTCTGCAGAGAGTGCTCCAGCCCTCTGAGAACAAGGCATCGTCTTCACTCGCTCACTGTAATCTCCACGCACCGACTATTTCTGGCCAGAGCAGCACACAGCATTCACAAAGGCACACACGAACCTGCCCAGACTAAAGGGCAGATTTCCGAGGTAGTTTCCTTGCTAGTCACAGGCTAGCTTGTCTTTTTCCATCACACCAGCTACTTCCAGCCCACAATGCTCATACTAAAAGGCACATCTAGGAAATCCGTTGCCTGGATTCCCAGCAGTAGGTCACCCCTAGTGAGCGTGTCCCTTCCCCATCCACATGCTTTCCCTCAGCTGGCTCTTACCCCACAGGCACCCCAGCTGAGCACAGCACAGAAACCTGCTTGGAAAGTGGAGGAAAATTTGAGGCAGCATCATTGAGCTGGCCAGGACAGATGAAACAGAGAGTTAAGCACACACGCACATTCCCACTAAAGTCACAAAGTCACTGAAATTTCAGGAAAGGTTGTCCAAGAAACCCTTCATCTCTCCTTCCCAAGGTAGGACCAGCTCCACGCTATTTATTCCTTCTCATGTTTGTCTCCATCAGATCTGTGCTTGGAGTTTCCTGTGCATCCTCACACCAGCTCTTCCAGGGTTTCCCTACCCTCACTAGACCTGGGAGGATTTCACTTACATCTCCCTTGCTGCAACAGAAGAATGCGGGCTTGGAGGTCAGTTTATACCCTCCTCTTCTTGAGCTTAAGCACCTCCTAAACTGGATGCTGGAGCTCTCCCTGCTTTTCTTCTCCAGACTTTTTTTTTTTTTTACTCAGTTTGCATCTGCACACCCAAGCAGAGCCCACCTAGAGCCCTCTTCCCTTCTGAGCACAATGAGAGGACGCTCCACAAATGAGGCAGAACTACAGGAGATGCTGGGGGTGAAAAACATCTGCGTCTCCTCGTAAAGATGCGGTGTTTTGCGTTGAGGAGGAGAGTTGGTTCGAGGCCAGGAGAGCAGATTTGCGAAGGGCACAGAGCCACAGTGCTCCAGCATAGGCTCCTTATGCCAAATTCATCCCCCGTTATAGACAGCAAGTTGACACCAGTGCCTCCCATGCCACCCTCCTTTACAGTGCACCATGCAGAAACACACTGGGCCATGGCATAGGGGAGATCTGCTCTACAAGCTCATCAGAGGAGCAAGAACAGCCAATTCCCCCAGCAAGTCAAATTTGTCTACTGGGAATCACTGGTGGAGACAAGATGGATCTGTCCCACCGGTCACCTCGTGACCGGATCTCACAGAGCACATCCCATAGGGGACCCGCTCTCCCTCAGCTGGAGGGCTTGGATGACGGTGGGGCATTCAGAGGGAGAGTTAGCACCAAAATAGGTCATTAGCGAGCGATGTAGGGTTCTTCATTCTTCTCCGGGCCCCTCGTTTTCCTAAGGGGAATGCCTCAGAAAACTCAGCGGGAAGGGGGAAGGGAGGAGGAATTTACAGTTCCCTTCCAAAAACCAGTCTTTGTTTGTTTGATCGTTTTTTTAAATGATCGAGTAACTTGTGAATACATTTTCTGATGATTCCCACATCCTCCCAGCTGGATAACGGCTCATGAACAGACTCCAAACTCTGTAAATGAGCTTGTTAGTCATAAGCCTTCAAACAGGCTTGATAAACAACTTTCAGCCTGCAGGATATTCATCAACCATTCTGTCTGCCTGGTCTCCCGACACTAATTTTTTATTTACAATGAGAGATCCCTCTTCTAAATCACAGGTGATTGTTTCTTTTTACTGATTAGCTGGGCTTTTTATTTTTTTTTTAAGGAGAAACAATGAAAAACAAATCACAAACAGGCACTGCATCACAAGCGCTTATTCCTGCGCAGTTCCCCTAGTTTCTATGAGACCTATCAGCACTTGTCCAAATGAAATAAACTGTAAGTAAAGATCTTTTTGGCCAAACCTTCAAGACCAGGCTGTACCCAACAAAAAGAGCTGACTGTCCCAGTCACTGGGAATTTCACTGCCTGGCACCAAACGCTCCAGGGACCTTCTAGCTAACCGGCACGTGCTGCTCTTTGCATGCTTTGGGTTTGTGGAGAGCACAAGCATCTCAAGATGTTCAGGGGATCCAAGTCCACATACAAAAATCTGCCACTGAAGATTGCTTCACTCCACCAACAGGCTCACACAACAAATACAGCTCACCCCAAGGGCATGGGGTACACTCAGATACACCTGAGAAGAAGAAGGTGGGTTCCCTGCAGGAACAAACTTGCCTAAAGTTGCTCCAGTTCATGGAAGGGAATTTCCTCAATTCTATATAGTTAATTAACACAGAAGGTGGTCGATTCCAGAGACAGATGAAACAGCAATTTGATGGGGGTGATGCAAAGGGAGGAGAATCTTCCCCAGTCACTGTTAAAGCCAAGCTCTTACATAAAACACGTCCAGCAGAGTTCAAAGCCACTAATTAGGGGCCAGGATTGCACCCAGTCGTACGGGTAGGAAAAGTGAGGCACAGTGAGATGAACTTGATGAAGTTATGGCAGCAAGTATACAGAAAAAGACCTCAAGACTCTGTGGACAAGGCACAAAGGCATTTTGGAACAATAAAAACCAGGCTGGGTCATCCTACTGCACCATCCTGAATGATGTTTGGAGGTAAAACAAAAAGCCCTACTGTTTCAATTCTGATTTGGGGTGCAAGCCTTTTGTGGGTAGGCTGCTCCCAGCATCAGTACCTACAAAATCTGCCCTGCGGCACCCACAAGCTGAGCGGCCCTACTGTGCCCAGGGAATACACAAATGCCCTTTGCAGGAGGCTGCCTTGTGCATGGGTATAAAATCCAGACTTGTGCTTCTGCCACCACCTCCTTGGCTCCCCATCCCTGATCCATGGAGAGGTACAGATTCCCATCAGCATTCTGAGTGAAGGCAGCAGGATGCAGAGCTCGGCTCTGGACTGGTTTTGAAAGCTTCTCTCCCTCTCTCACTGCAAAATCACTGACACATTTGGTCTGACAACCTCAAGCACTCAAGATCAGACAGTCTGTGCTACCACTTCATGTCTAGGAGACAGCCTTCCCAGTACCAAATGGGAGCAAAAATGCTCAGGGAAGAGACACAGTCTTGTCATCAGCTTTCTCCAGCACTGTCAGCATGGGAGTCCCAAGCAGCTACTCAGCTCTGTACCTTCCATCCACAGGAGAACTGGGACGCTGAGCAGGACGCAGAAGGATAACGGGTATGAAGTGTTACCGGCATTTCAAGCCACGGGGTGGGGAAAGCACTGTAAAGCTTTATGGGAAACCAGCCCAGATTTCACAGGGACAGGAGCCGCCTGCAGAGCCACCGGCAAGGGCAGTCCTTTCTGCAGCACCAGGCCCAGAGCATTAACACTCCGTTTTCACTGTTACGGCTCAGGCACTTTTCCCTATTAAAGTCCAATCCATTCCCGCAGAGCCCTGACTCCACTGAACTGACACGGAGAAGTGACGGCTCTTTGAAAGCCGCAAGCATGATTTCCCCCCCTCCCCAAACATGGGTTGTATTAGTGACGCTTCTGGAAGAAAAAAAAAAAAATTATTTCCAGAAGCACTGATCAGGTCTTCATGGCTTCTTGAGCACACTAGCTGCAGCTTAACCCAACTCATTCAGCAGTCACCAACACAACAAAACTGTGAGCAAATAGATTACTAAAGGTCGCCACGGGTTCAAAACCTACCCAAGCTTTACTGGTCCATCACCTACACTGGCTACAAGACGGGGCTGGAAGCTGGTTTGGTGGCTGTGCAGCCATCCACTCTGCTCCATCACCCACAGGCACCTTGCGCTTTGCTCCCAGTGCCCTGGGACTGCTGGTCCCCTTCAGAGCTAGATGCCAATTTACTTCTCCAAGCCTGCCCCCAGAGCAGCTGCTGCTGGCAATTTTGCCTTGCCCCAGAGACACAGGGCCACGGATAATTCGGGTTTTACTTTGGTCAAGGAGGCCACATAAGAAGTTCATCTGCTGGTGGGCTCAGAGCAGGAAGCAATGTCCCCAAGCTCCTGATGAATTCCAGCTCTCGGTGCCTGAGCAGCTCATCAAGATGTGGAAAGGGTCCTGGCCAGATACTGAGCAGCTCTTTGGACGTTTGCCCTGCCCAGCAGTCTCGCTGACTGGCTGGAGTTTCTCCTGTAGGAAAATTTCTCTAGCCAGAAATGGGGGAAAATATAGGTGGAATATGAATGGGATGCTGCAATAGGATGTAATGGGACTCGTTAACAGCACAGCTGGCTCCCCTCACCTCTCTTCTAACCTTCCCTTCCAGGAACACAAGGCACCAGGATGTCCTGGGCTGCCACCCCAAGGCAAATGTTCACTTCACAGGGGCACGACAAATCCAGACCGTCTGGGACGGTGCTTTAAACACTGGTGAAACCTTTCCTTGGCCTCTGGAGGTGAGAGGAGACCAAAAAGCTATGTAAGCCAAAATAGATGCTCACTGACTTGCTCATGAGGCCTCTCTCCCCAGCTTTGGCCTCAAGAGACATCCTTGCAGATTGCTTTCCATCCCAGGAAGCAGCCCTTAGCCCTCAGCTTTGGCACTACTGCTCCCCTCCCTTCCTAACCAGTATCTTCCAGATGGTCTCGTTTGAGAGAAACTTCTCTCAAAATTATGCCACCACAGTCCCAGAAGACATGCAGCGAGCTCCTACTCCCACCTCACAGCATCTTCCAGAGCTACATGGTAGAAACCATCCAGGTCCAGCAGAAATAGTACAGGAAAGGGAATGGCAGGCTAGGCACATACGACGTGTTTACAGATCGATGCAGGAATGACAGAGATAAACAGGACCAGCACATTTAGAAGTGAGAACTGCAGGACTGTCCTGGAGGACTCCCTTGGCTGTGAGGGTGCTACAGGGACAACACAAACAACAAATTCCTGCAGACCTGTGCTGTAGGGCTGGTGGCACCTGTGTCTCTGCGTCTGAGCCTCCACTGACACAGTCTATAACCCAGAGTCTCCACAGAGGCTCTTCCAGTGGCTAGTAAGAGGTTGAATTTATGCTGTATCTCCCCCTCAGGGGGAGGCACTGCTAGCATCCTTCTCCGCAATCCCACTGGGCTGCTGTAAAACTCACTGGGATTTCACACCCCTTTGAGCTGCCTGCTTTCCCAACAGAGCAGCCAACGTGTGGTGGCCATACAACAAGTTTTTCTTCGGGGAACCAGACTGAAATCCTACGCTCCGTGCTTCACCACTTGAGCACAAGCTGAAATTGTTCTGTGCCCTTTATGCAAAGGCACGAGGAGAGTTTAAACAGCAAGTCAGATCCCAGCCTTGGACAACAGCTCCTCCTGCCAGACTGTGACGATTCTCACTTCGCATCTCCACAATCTGCCCCCAAATCCAAGCCTCTTTTAAGAAAGGCGAGTAGGGTGGGGAACCAGCAATGCAGTGATTCATCCTCCCCAGGAACAGAGGCTGGAATATTGTGACACTTGGTAAATACTCGTGATGTACTTCATTATGCAATGGAGGCCCAGCAGGAGCACAGCTCCCTCAGGGCTACTTAATATGGGTTTCAAAAACAATTAAATATATCATAAACAACTCGCAACTACGAATAAACACCTATAATCCTATCAAGCCATTCTGGTGATGTCAAAAACCACGAAAGCAAACGCAGTTACCAGGATTTTTTTTTTTAAAAAAAGACATATATACTCAAAGGAATTATGGTCCTGTAATTCTGTGTCTGCTTTGTCAAACACTGAACTCCACCGGCCCCTCCTGCTCATACGCCGACCGTGCTCTTGCTCTTTCTTTCCAGGTTTCCTAACGTCACGTATTTGACGCGTGCTGCGCCTCTGCGGAAAGGCAAAAAGATCGTGCCCCCGAACGCAGACAGCAAAATCGTTCCATGCCTGCGCAGAAATATTCCACCGGCCCGAAATATTCCATCGGTCTGAAAAAAAAGTGTTTTGCATGACTCAAGTCTGCTGGTCAAGTCTTTAAACACGAATACTCATCAACTGGCATACATACAAGTGGTCCATTGAATTGCATGCAACGACTTGTGTGAGTAAGGATTGCACAAATTAACCCTGAGATAATATTTTCCCATGCGATCACTGCTTTATACATCATCAGAAAGACGGAAAACAGACTGGCTAGTAGTGGAAACTCCATGCAGATGACAGAAAGCTGATATTAATTAGAAGTGTTCTAGCAGTTTAGACCAAACCTTTAAGTTTTACGAGAGATTTCAAAATCTAATTTTCATGGAAATGTTTTCATTACATTGCTGGGGGGGGCAAGTGAAAACCTTCAGCAAAAAAAACCTTCAACAAAATCTTTTTCAAATTAAAAAGCTGAAAGCTTTCTGCAGATGGATTGAAAACACAAATATCATCAGCAAATTAGGAGACCATGAGAACCAGGAAGCAAAACTGATTACGATCAAAAAACGTGAAATTCACAAACAAATAAATGTCTAGTTTCAGCCGTCAAAAGGAGGGCAACACGGCCAGTACTTGCAAACTGAGTCAGCTCCGTCCTTCAAACTCACATAGCTCTTTTTTCTTTGTTAATAGCAGTACATTGTCCATTTTTGTTTGTTTCTTGGTGCCGTTTTACTTTTTTTTTTTAAGACTCCAAGTCTGTGACAGAGCCACACTTCTTTTGCCCACATCCAGAAGCTCTAAAATTTACGTGAAAAACACAAAATGTTTTTCCACTTCAAACTGTAGGATTCGGGGATGCAAGAAAAATATCCAACGCTGTGAGATACTTGCTGGAATAACTATGCACCAGCCAGTCTGCGAGTGAAATTAAATAGATATGCCCAAGGAATGGAAAGAAGTTAATCAAACTTTTAACTCCTGCGTTAGCTGTCTGTTGTCCACCCTTTACTCAAGTAAGCGCTGTTCACTCTTCCTGCAGGAAGCCCCTAGGAAATGCGCAATACAACCAGCACGCGTAAAGATTACTCCGGCAAGAAAAAACAAACTGTTGTATTTTTCACGCGGATAACATAAACAAGTGCCTTAAAAATAATACCGATCTGATCCTCGATTTTTCCACGTCAGCTGCTGGAAGAGAAGGATTAGTTCTGGAAAGTCTTTCTTGGTAGAACCTCGTAAAGATGCTCACTGCTGTCTGTAGGGTTAAAGCCACCAAACAGTCTCCTCAATCCAAGTGAAACGTGTGGCCATCAGCAGCCAAGGGCTTCCCGCAGGCCCTGCCTTTGCCCATCAGCTACGCACGACAAGAGAGGAAGAAACCAGTTGCTAGATTTAATCAATTTTCTCTGCAATTTCTTCCCCTTCTTTCTACTCTTTGTACATCCCCCATCTACAGCCACAGCATCTTCTGGGAACACAGGCTGTGTTTTACTCACAAAAAAGTCACGGAGTACAAGATAAAGCTGAGGCTTGCAAAGAAAACCATGCAGTTGTCCCTGGCATTTCCTCTCACGCTTACCCTCCAAGCAACTCAGCAGCCCACCGAGTCGCTCTTCACATTTCAAAGCAGTGGCAGAGATTTTCTGCTTCTTTTTAAGACAATGAGGTTTTTTTTTGGTGAAGGGTGGGGAGGCACACCACTGAAGACAACCTCAAGATCAGGGTAAAAGAAAAAAAGGAAAAATAACAACAAAACCCAAGTCAATATTTACACAAACCCTTTTACTTGTGCAGCAGCCTCACTTGTTGTGACTAAAAAGAGGCAATTAAAAGCATAAAGAACAGGCACGTGGGAGCAGAGCAAAGGTCCTTCAGCTCAGGATCCTTCTTCAGACTGCCAGGAACTGCAGTCAGAGGGTATAAGCCCAGGCAGCAATGGAGCAATGTCCCAGCTCATCCTTCCAGCCTCTGCGACTTGCAGAAATTCAAGTCGGACGCTGACTCCGTACCCTGCTGCAGTGAAGAGCCATCCTCAGCCTTTCCTGAATTTGTCTTGTCCTTTCTTGAAATCTTTCCTATTTCTGATCTTCACAAAATGCTGCGGCAACGTGATCCATCACCCAACAACATGCCAGCAGCTGAAAAAGCCCTTCCTCATGCTCTCAACCCGCTGCCTGAGGAGAGGGGGCTGAAGCCAGCACAGATGCTCTGCCTGACCTAGCCTGAGCAAAGAAACTCACCTCGTCCTGCCCACCCCGGCTGGATTTCTGCTGCCTTGGGAAGCAGCAGCAGTGCTGAGGGGTCACAACACCCACCGAGACAGAAGTCAAGATGGGCCACAGGGAGGCTGTGTCCCTGCTTCAATCACCAACTAACCTCGACAGCCCGACATAACCTGTCAGCCTGGGACACACAGTCCCCGGACTGCCATTGCTTTTATACTGAAGCGAAGTTAAAGGACGGTAATAACTCCAATAGGCAGAACCTGTGCACGTACTGGACAAAACATGGGGTTTATTCATTCCTCAGAAAAGAAATCCGAGCATACCCATTTTAATTTTGCTGCTCATGCTTTCTCCACATCATTTTATGAGCCATCAACAGCAACATTCAAACAAGCCAAGCAAAAAAGAGCAGAGATCAAAAATGCCATATTTTTTTTTTTTTAAGAAAAGCTAATAGCTTACCAGCTCTGCATTTGGAGAATTAACTCTGCTCAGATGTACGAGCTCAAGGAACCCATAGACCACTGACAGGCTTCTGCCACCCACAAAGGGCACAGGAGCAATAGGATCCAATTGCCTTTGCTGGGAAGAACAGGGGGTCCCCTCTGCTGAGCTGGGACCTGCGTTTTCATCCCAGTTTTAACCAAAGTTAGCAAAAGCCCTGCTATCAAAGCAAGAGTTGGATGTACCTTAACAGGTGGTTCTTCAACGAAGAAGAACTTAGATTGCAAAGTCTACCTGGCTAAGCAGCAAAGGCAGGGAAGTTTGCTGTGAAATGTGTAAGTTTTTAGGATACGGTTTTCAGAGCTACAGTTTGAACTAAAGTCAATGGGAGTGACAGCTTCACAGCACCACTGAAAAATCAGCTCCTTAATACGCCGAGTTCTCCCTGTAAATATTACAGTCACAGCTACTTCCAGGGATGTTGGCTGCTTCTTTTTAATAAGAGAAACGTTTTCTCTTGAACCTCTTTCAAAAGAGCTAATGGTGAAATAATTCCTTCAATCTCAAATGCTCCCAAAAAACTTTTTGTCATTTGTGTCCAAACTTTTTCCCTTAATTTTGGATTCACAAATAGCCCAAATAATTTGGCTTTTCACTTCAGTTTGGGACAGAACTCAATGACAGACTAGCTGACTTTTCTCTAGGTCGGAAGAACATTTTCTGTGTTCTTGAGACATCCCACAATTTCTCCAAATGGCTTTTACCTTCTTTCCCTTAGTAACACGGAGAATAACCAAGCTCTCTGTTAGCTTTTCCACTGAACCAGCTCTTATTTTTCACCAAGAAAAGCTCGTACCTCTGTTACACCGCCTAGCTCCAGCACAGCCCTTTTCCTGCATGGATTGCAAAACACTTCACAAAATACATGCAACAGGTGGGTAAACTGAGGCACAGAGACTCGTGGGATCTGCTAAACACAGCAGTGAAAGAGCCAGAAAGCCCAGATGACAGCTCTGCCCAATAAACCAGGAAGAATTTATCTCCAGTATTACATATTTGGTTTTTGCTTGCTTTAGAATACTTTTAGAACTTTCTAATTCACCGCAACAGCATTAAAATTTTTACAGCATTCAGAGAACTTCCAATTTATTTGAAGCTGTAGTTTGGTCTCTACTTGGCAATGCTGGCTAAGAAACACACCCTCAGACTGGGATTTTTGGTTCTTTTCATACTCTATGAGAAAGGTGGGTATCGGGAAAACACAGCCCCTCTCTTCCAGGCTGACCGAACCGGCTCCGGAGAGCTCAGCAATTGCCAATGGGCAGCATCAAGAGTAAATGGGGTCCAAATAAAATATGATAAACGAAACCAGGGATGGGGAAAACAGAAGGAAAAGAGTTGTCTGCGTAAGTTTTTGGTTAGTATCTCGAGGACTCACTGGCTGCAGTTTTGTGGTACAGGGAGCTGAATCGAGGGGAGCAGCAATCACTATCTTCTTCACTAAAATATACAACTTTAGGGTCAGAAATTGCATTTTTCCGTGTCCTGGGAAGCG